>NC_052161.1:11989893-12042874 GCF_902713615.1 Scyliorhinus canicula
GGGTGGGGGGGTGGATCGGGTAGGGGGGTGGGGGGGGTGGATCGGGTAGGGGGTGGGGGTGTGGATCGGGTAGGGGGGTGGGGGGGTGGATCGGGTAGGGGGGGTGGGGGGATGGATCGGGTAGGTTGGGGGGGGGGGGGGATGTTTATAAATGTGGGGGTGGGGCTGTACTTCAGGTGCGCCGCTCTTACCCGGATCTCGCTCCGCCTGACCTCCAGGTCGCAGATGCTGTGGCCGTGGTGGCTGCCCATGTAGTAACAGTAGCGGCACACGGCCACCTGGTCCGTCTCGCAGTGCAGCAGCCGGTAGGCGTCATGCTGGGCGCAGCTCCAGGCCCGCGCGTCCCCGGCCTCGATTAGCAGGTGGCTGCCGCTGACGGAGGCGGCCTGCAGGTGGGCGCCGACGTGGGCCTGGCAGCAGCCGGTGTCGCAGCGGAGGCAGACCTTCTGGGCGGGCGAGTTGCGGCAGTAGCGGCAGCAGAGCGGGTTGTAGGCGGCGGCCGCCGAGGTGCCGTTGCCGGCGGACGGGGCAGCGGCAGTGGCGGCGGCCACGGCGGCGGCGTCGGCCGTGAAGGAGTTGAACTTCTCCACGATGTTGCTGAGCTTGAGGTTCTTCTCCAGGGCCGGCTTCTGCGGGTAGACGTTGTTGCACTCGGGGCAGCGGCTCACCGCCTCCTTGCCCCAGGCCTCGCCGATGCAGGCCCGGCAGAAGTTGTGCTTGCACGGCAGCTGCACCGGCTCCACGAAGACCTGCAGGCAGATGGGGCAGAGAAGTTCCTCCTCGAAGCAGCTCTTCCAGTTTTCAGCCATCTTGGATAAGAAACGGTCGTTATTTTCAAAAATTCAAAAAAAAAACGCCACCAACGGCCCAACTCGTCAACAAATCTCAGGTAAGATTTTCCTCATTTAAATGGACGGGGGGTGGGGGGGATATAAAAATAATTACCACAGCAAACCCTTCCCTCCCCTTTCTTCCTCACAGCCTCAACTGTCTGACTTCCTCACTGCCATCCAGCTCAGAAAAGCCTCTCGCTTCTTTTCTCTCTCTCTCTCTCTTCCTTCCAGAAAGATTTAAAAGGGAAATTCCAAATTTCTTGGCATCATTCAGATTGCAAAATCCTCTTTTTTTTGGGAAGCAGCGCAATCTTTGGGTTTCAAATCCACTCCTTTACAGCCATCTTCAGCCAGTCTGGTGTCTCGAACTGGGTGCCTGTTTTTTTTTAACCTCTCTCTCTCTCCTCCTCGTCAAGGATTTTAAATCATTTATATTTATGGCACATTTCTTTCTTTTCTTCTTCCCCCACCTTCTTCCTCTCCAACGTTTTTGTTTTCTCTCTCTGTCTTCCCCCGCAGACGAACGCCACCCTCTTCTGTCAACTCCAAACTATTCGGCTCTCCTCCTCTTCCTCCCCCCAGGACATCTAAATAAAAGGCTTCTTCAAGAGGAGGCGAGAATCCAATCGGCCGCTCACCCTCCTCACCATTAAATCCCGATCTAACGCGCACAAATCAGTTTTGCAGCCATCTTGCTTTCTTCTCCTCTTGTTATTGCCTCCTCTCCGCCTTCCTGTGTGTCTGTTTCTTTTACCAAATGTGCCTCTTGTGTTGAAAAGATTTCCGTGTGTTTGTCACCTAAAATGGCATGCACAAAATCAGAAATAAGGCATTGATCCTTCAGTAGCTTCCTCCAACACACACACACATACGCAGGCAAAGGTGTAGGGAGGAGGGGAGTTAAAAGGAGGAGGGAGGATATGATGGGGGGAGGGAGAGAAAATCCGGTCTGGTCTTATCATCAGAATAAATATACAACGCACTGCCCAAATGGAGTTTAACTCCCCCCTTTTTTTGTTCATCATGTGATAATTCAGTTTTTTTGTACAGCATATACACAATCGGAGATTCAATTAAATAGGAAATGCTGGCCAAAAGTACATTTAACAATGCACTTTTTACAATTTTACAAAATTTACTATTTTGTAATAAGTAAAATAATAACGTTGGTGCTTTTAAATCTTTCTTTTAAACGCCCGTTTAATTTCTAGCATTCACCGTTTTATTTTCCAACATTCACTGTTTTGTGTTAATTTCTAACATTCACTTTTAATTTCTAACGTTCATTGTTTCAATTTCTAACATTCACTGTTTCAATTTCTAACATTCACTGTTTCAATTTCTAACATTCACTGTCAAAATGATTGAATGTACAATCTGCATTTTCAAATGGATATTTTCTCCCCTTTTTTCCAAAAAAAAAAGGCAAATACGACAGAAATTGTGCCTTAATTATTTTGCACCCTACTCGAACCAGTATTTCTGTTTATTGTATTTATAAATGTATTTAATTGGTGCATGTTTAGTGATCCCCTCGATAATGGAGAATGGAATTTTACGTATGGATTTGAAATACTTTTTTATTAAAAAAATACATTTCGCTCAAAGAAATCCCAGTAAGATTTTTCAAAAGCCCATTTAAGTATGTACAACACTAATGTTAATCGGTGTTCTTAAATTGAAATGGAGCTACAATCCAAATAGTGTAACTGCGTTGGAAGTCTGTGGTATCTGTGGGACCCACCACAGCCAGTGTGAAGGACTGCCTAGCCATTCCCTACCACCGCTCATTACGCGTGACCTGAAATCTCATTTCCAGCTACCCCTTTAATTTATTATTCTTCACAGCTCGCAAGTTTACTCGACCCCTTCCAAGAGACTCAATTCTTAACAAGTAAAACGATTGCCTTCATCATATAAGGTCGTTTTAACTCCTATTTGTCTTGGCTACATTGTGGTTATTCGGTAACACATAAAAGATTGCGTGTTCATCCACTACAGAAACAGTACTTTTTAGATTTGCAGTCAGAGTTTGAGAGAGCGAGAAATACATATTAGGATTGGTGTACAATGAATGCAATTTCAACAATCCCTGAAACACACACACACCGTTGTGCGATTAACTTGCACAGCAGCCCCATTAAAAATTCTGAAACATTCTCAGGTCGGTGAGTAATGAGGCGGTGTTTCCTTGCGATATGCAAAATTGATCATTTCTCTCTTTCAGAAGTGAGGGAGCCGGCTGTTTCCAATCACTCCCGAAAATGACGAGGCGGATATTAACGCGCACACAAGGAAAAAAAGATTGTGACTCATTTCCTGCTGAAATACGCCAACTTTCGCCTGGCAAGTTTTTTTGGGGAGGTTCATAAAACTTCTCACCGTTTTGGTTTTTTTTCCTCTCCCATGGCAATTTTTTTTAAAAGTCGGAAATGATTAAGGGATTTTTAAAAAAACTTAACCCACCCAACGCAAAGGGTCACTGTAGTTTGTTACACAGGATTTCATCCACCCTATTGTGCAATTCAGGCGGGTCTCTGCTGTTAAAACAGTCAACAATTATTGCTGCTTCAATTTCTTATTGGAAAATGTTGGGCTCCTTTCCCTATAAATCGCCATCATTACTTCCCAATACAGAGTCTCCGTTAATCTTCACTGTCTTGCACCCCCACGATTCTTTTTTTAATAATCAGACACATTTCCACTGTTAACTGTCCCCTGTTTCCCAGCCAAGTATCATCATGATTTTAAAATTCTCATCCTTGTTTTCAAATCCCTCCATGGCCTTGCCCCTCCCCCTACAACCCTTTGAGATATTGGTGCCCATCCAATTCTGTCCTCCCCTACTCAGTATGGTGGAGGATTCGGGCCAGAGAACGACTGTCCGAAGGTTGTCAGCCGCCAGGAGCAGAGGATGCACATGATGCTCTCTGCAGTGGGGTGCAGGGCTCACTCGTGCCTGACACTGTATAGCCCCTCACCCCCTCTGGGGGATTCCTGTAATCTGGCACATCATAATTGAAGATTCTTTTGTTTTTCTGCCTCCATAGATAGTTCAGGCAGTGTCCTATTGGGCCTTCCCCACCACCCTCCTTTGCCTTCTCTCCCCACCAAACCCCCTTCTTTTCCCTTCTGTTGATACAGAAGCGAGGGTATCTAGTCTTTCCAGCGCAAAGTTTAGTGCTTGAACCGTTTGTTTTTTGTACAAATGTATTGTGCACTGTTATTAAGAGTACCCACCCTCCCCGTATGTTGGTACTGAGGGGCGGGTACCCTGTTTCTCCAACACAAAATGTACCGTTTGGCCTTGTATATATTTTTTGCTGTTTTAATAAAAATATATGACCATGCTGCATCATTGGTAACCACTATTCAGCCTATGCCCTGGACTCTGAAATTCCTTCACCACATGTCTCTGCCTCACTTTCATCCTTTAAGGTGCTACTTCAACCTACCAATTTCCTATCAACATACAAATTAGGAGTAGGACTAGACCATTCGAGCCTGCTTTTCATTCAGTAAGGTCATGGCTGATATTTTAACCTCGACTTCACGTTTGGCTTAAAGCAAGGGTGTGCAAAGTTATCAAGAATCTGTCTACTCCCTTATTCAAAGACTCTGTCACATTTTTTTAAGGCACGGGGAGAATGTACAAATACCACACGGACACTGACCCGGGGCCGGGATGGAACCTGGGTCCTCAGTGCCGTGAGGCAGTAGTGCTAACCACTGTGCTGCCCAACCCCACCTAACCAGCACATTTCTGGGCACAAAGGGGCAATTTGGCATAGCCAATCACCTAACCGGCAGATGTTTGTGCCTTGGGAGGAAACCGGAGCACCCAGAGGAAACTCACGCAGACCCTGGGTGAACAGGCAAACTGCACACCGAAGGCAGGAATTGAGCCCGGATCCTTGGCACGGTGAGGCAGTAGTGTTAACCACTGTGCCACCCAAGAGCATAAAAGTTAACCTGCAGATGTTTGTGCTGTGGGAGGAAAAATTTAAGCTTTTACTGTGTTCATATTTAAAGGGGTGAAAGAACAGAAAGGGATTGGGTTCACAAACACAAATCTTTGAAAGTGCCAGGATCGGTCAGATGTTGCTCTCATTAACATTTGGCCTCTGAGTCAGAAGGTTATATGTCCTAGCCCACTCCAAAAATTGAGCAGAATCTCTGGGCTATGCAGTACTGCGCTGTTGGATGATGTCTTCGAATGAACCATTAAGCCATCCACTTGGGTGGATGTAAATTATCCTGTGGTAGTATTTCAAAGAACAGGGTAAGTATCCCAGATGCACTATAGAAAGCATCCTATCGGGCTGCATCACAGCCTGGTATGGCAACTGCTCGGCCCAGGACCGCAAGGAACTTCAGGGAGTCGTGAATACCGCCCAGTCCATCACAGAAACCTGCCTCCCATCCATGGACTCCATCTACACCTCCCGCTGCCTGGGGAAAGCGGGCAGCATAATCAAGGATCCCTCCCACTCGGCTTACTCACTTTTCCAACTTCTTCCATCGGGCAGGAGATACAGAAGTCTGAGAATACACACAAACAGACTCAAAAACAGCTTCTTCCCCAATGTCACCAGACTCCTAAATACACTACACCCTGTATGCTTCATCCAATGCCAATGCTTATGTAGTTACATTGTATATCTTGTGTTGCCTTATTATGTATTTTCTTGAATTTTGTTTAATTCCCTTTTCTTCCCATGTACTAAATGATCTGTTGAGCTGCTTGCAGAAAAATACTTTTCACTGTACCTCGGTACACGTGACAATAATCCAATCCAATCCAGTATCCCTGGTGTTTTGCCAATATCTTTCCCTCAATCAATGAAATGAAATGAAAATCACTTATTGTCACAAGTAGGCTTCAAATGAGGTTACTGTGAAAAGCTCCTAGTCACCACATTCCGGCGCCTGTTCTGGGAGGCTGGTAGGGGAATTGAACCGTGCTGCTGGCCTGCCTGGGTCTGCTTCAAAAGCCAGCTACTTAGCCCTGTGCTAAACCAGCCCCTGGTTTAGGGGGCTGGTTTAGCACAGGGCTAAAGAGCTGGCTTTTAAACATCACAGCAACAGATTATCTGTTCATTCTCATTGCTGTTTGTGGGAGCTTGCTGTGTTCAAATTGGCAGCCATGTTTCCTACATTGCAACAATGACTCAAAATTAAAAGTACTTCATTAGCTTGCTGTAAAATGCTTTGAAACATTTGGCAAAAAGTGCTTTGGAAATGTATGTCTTCAATTCTTTAAAGGGCTGCACGGTAGCACAGCGGTTAACACTATTGCTTCACAGCTTCAGGGTCCCAGGTTTGATTCTCGATTTGGGTCACTGTCTGTGTGGAGTCTGCACGTTCTCCCTGTGTCTGCGTGGGTTTCCTCCGGGTGCTCCAGTTTCCTCCCAAAAGTCCTGAAAGATGTGCTTGTTCGGTGAATTGAACATTCTGAATTCTCCCTCTGTGTATCTGGACCGGCGCTGGATTTTGTGGTGACTAGGAGATTTTCACAGGAACTTCATTGCAGTGTTAATGTAAGCCGACTTGTGACACGAATAAAGGTTATTAAATGGAAGCCGTGCGGGTCTCCTGCACCGTCTGAAGGCCCCCAGCAAAGCTGGTCAGGTTTGCCAGCGGCCTTCTGATTTAAGGGCCTCTCTGTAGCAGGTACTCTGTGCCCAATCCAGTGACCCATCCTGACTTGGAACTAAACCACTATTTCCTCAATGCTGGATCACAATCCTGGCACTCTCTTAACAGCGCTGTAGGTGTACCTACACCACATGGACTGCAGCAGTTCAATAAGTTGGGTCACCAGCCCCTCCAGGGCAATTGGGGATGGACAATAAATGCTGATGTTGCCAGTGATGTCCCTGTCCCATGGATGTATGAGAACAAAACCTGATCTTCCTCCCTTCTGAAAATCCATGGCCCCAAAGTGACTTACTTGTACTACTTCCAATTTATTGTAATTATATTCACTGTTCATGATGCAGTCTCCTACATTGGGTAATCACTTTGCTGAACATCTGTGGTCTGTTCAGAAACGTGACTCCCAAGCTTCTTGTTGGACAGTTTAATTTGCTGCCCCATTCTATGGTAGCTCAGTTGGGAGCATCCTTGCCTCTGAGCCAAAAGGTTCAAGTCCTACTACAGATACATAGAACATACAGTGTAGAAGGAGGCCACTCAGCCCATCGAGTCTGCAACGACACACTTAAGCCTTCACTTCCACCCTATCCCCGCAACCCAATAATCCCACCTAACCTTTTTTGGACACTAAGGGCAATTTATCATGGCCAAACCACCTAACCTGCACATCTTTGGACTGTGGGAGGAAACTGGAGCACCCGGAGGAAACCCATGCAGACACGGGGAGAACATGCAGACTCCGCACAGACCGTGACCCAGCGGGGAATCGAACCTGGGACTCTGGTGCTGTGAAGCCACAGTGCTAGCCACTTGTGCAACCAAGCTGCCCACATACTTGATCACAAAAAGCTGATACCCCAAGACAATATGGAAGGAGTTCTGCACCATCTAAGGTGCCATCTTTTGGATGCTAGACCAAGCTCCAATCTATTCTCCACCGAGTGAATATAAAATATCCTATTGCATTATTCATAAGAGCAGGTGAGTTATCTGTGTTCTCCTGACCAATATGTCCAAAATTCCTGCCTTCAGAGATTTTTGAACATGCATCCCAAGATCTCTCTGGTTCTCTGCATTTCTTGGCGCCCTGACCAACATCACAAAGAGTCATCGGACTCGAAACGTTAGCTCTTTTCTCTCCCTACAGATGCTGCCAAACTTGCTGAGATTTTCCAGCATTTTCTCTTTCGTTTCAGATCCCAGCATCCGCAGTAATTTGCTTTTATCACTAAAGCAGATTTTCTGGTCATTATCACATTACTGTTTGTCATAGAGCTTTACTACCCATCGTGTCTGCACCAGCCATCAAATACCTATCTATTCTAATCCTATTTTCCAACACTTGGTCCATGGCGTTATATGCTAGCGTTTCAAGTGCTCATTTAAATGCTTCCTGCCTCTATCATCCTATCAGGCAGTGAGGTTCTGATTCCCACCAGCCTCTGGGTGAAAAGGTTTTCCCTCCAATATCCTCTAAATTTTCTGACCCTGGTCTTAAATCTATGCCCCTGGTTACTGCCCCCTTTACTAAGGGAAAGTTTCTTCCCATCTATATCCCTCGGAATTTGTACACCTCAATCAGATTCCCCATCAGCTTTCTCTGTCCTAAGGAAAACAACCCTACCCTAACCAGCCTATTGAAAAGCTCCAGCCCAGGCAACATTGTGGTAAATCTCCTTTGCACCCTCTCTAGTGCTATCACATCCTTCCTGTAGTGTGGTGACCAGAACTGCACACAGTACTCCAGCTGTGGCCTAGCGCACGTTTTATACAGCTCCATCATAACCTTGCTTTTTTTGTTCTCTGCCTCGACTGATACCATAGAATCCCTACAGTACAGAAGGAGGCCATTCAGACAATGGAGTCTACTCAAACCTTCTGAAAGAGCACCCTACCTAGCCCACACCCTTATCCCCATAACCCCATGTAAAGTCGAGGCCATCTAACACCACTGTCTCTGTCTTAACTTGCATCAAGTCCTCTTTCCCCAACTTCACTGTGCTCACTGACTTGCATTGTCTTGCAGTCAAGACACATCTTGATTTTTAAAATTCTTACCCTTGTACTCAAATTCTTCCGTAGCCTTCCCTCTCTCTATCTCTGTAATTTCTTCCAGCCCCACAACTCTCAGATATCTGCACTCCTCCAACTCATGGATATCCCCCATTTTAATTGCTCCACCATTGATGGCTATGCCTTCAGTTGCTTAGGATCTAAGCTCCAGTTGCCTAGGTCCTAAGCTCTGGAATACCCTGTCTACTCTTTGCTTCTCTATCTCGCTTTCCAACTTTTAAGACAAAATTACAAAGACCAAAGTATGTAATGTCCTAGTTTGAGAGTTGTTGATGATGCTGCACAGCAACCCATGCTGAAGTTCACCTGCACCGGCTTGTAGATCAGTTCTCCCAGACCTACAAGGCATTTGGACTGATTATCAGGGTCAGGAAGAGTACTATTATGGGCCAGGAGGTGAAAAAGCATCAGTTGACCTTGGGCTAACCATATTTGTCTGTGTCAGCTGCAGAAGAGAATTCCACTCACGAATCAGCCTCTACAGCCACAGCAGACTATCTTCAATACTGAGTGATATACACCCTGGCCACAGCCCAGTGTCTCCAGTGATGCACAGATACCAAAGGCTTTAAAGTAAAAGTTGTTGCTGTAGTTGTCTTCCATCCAATGATGGATGTTTCCCTCTTATTCTTGCCCTTCCTCTTCTCTTTCTCTGCACCAATACTTAAAACGTTTTTCTGTCCTGACAAATGGTCACCGATCTGAAACATTAACTTTGTTTTACTCCCGCCACAGTAGCCACCTGACTTCTTGAGTGCTTCCAGCATTTCTGTTCATATTTTATAGAATGTTATTTGATGTGAGGAACTTGTATAGAAAGACTAGAGAAACTGGGATTGGTTTCCTGGAGCAGCATAGCGAAAGGGAATTTTAATAAAAGTGTTCAGAATTATGAGTAGCTTGACTGAGTGAATAGAATCTGCTCAGTACCAGAAGGTCGGTAACCAGAAGTCAAGAGATTTGAGATAATTGGCAAAGAACCAAGGGGGAAATTTTTTTAATGCAGATAATTATTATGACCTAGAATGCTTTACCTGAAAGGGTGATGGAAGCAGATGCAATAGTAGCTCTCAAAACAGAATTGGATGAATACTTAAAAAAGACAATTAACAGGGCTGGGAAAAAGTAGGGAAATGGTACTACTGTAATTAGATAACTTTTTCAAAGATTCAGCATAGCTCAATGAGCCCAATGGCCTCCTGTGCTCTTGCGAGTCTGCTGTTTTGTCCATTTTAAGGGAAACTTGCTTAACCTTTTTATTTATTAACAGGAGATAAAACATATGTGGAAACTGGAATAGTTAAATATTTTTACCTGCTAATATAATTTTTTTTTAAATGTATTCATGGGATGTGGATGCCACTGGCTCAGCCAACATTTATTGCCCATCCTTAATTGCCTTTGAGAAGATGGTGGTGAGCTGCCTTCTTGAACCGCTGGGGTCCTTAAGGTATAGATACACCCTCCGTGTTGTTTGGGAGGGAATTCCAGGATTTTGACTAAGTGACAGTGAAAGAATGCCGGTATATTTCCAAGTCAAGATGGTGAGTGACTTGGAGGACATCCTCCAGGTGATGGTGTTCCCAGGTATCTGCTGCCCTTGTTTAGAAGTTGCTGCCTAAGAAACCTTGGCGAGTTCCTGAAGTGCATCTTGTAGATGGTGTACAGGGCTACCACTGCTCGTCATGGTGGAGGACTGAATGTGTGGAAGGATTAGCAATAAAATGGCCTGCTTTGTCCGAGATGAGCTTCTTCAGTGTTGTTGGAACTGCACTCATCCAGGCAAGTACCAGCCTCCCCGAACAGGTGCTGGAATGTGGCGACTAGGGGCTTTTCACAGTAACTTCATTTGAAGCCTACTTGTGACAATAAGCAATTTTCATTTCATTCATCTCATTTCAAGTGGAGAGTATTCTGTCACACTTCTGACTTGTGCCTTGTAGATGGTGGACAGGCTTTGGGGAATTAGGAGGTAAGTTACTCACCACAGGATTCCTAGCCTTTGACCTGCTCTTTAGCCACTGTATTTATATGGCTAGTTCAGTTCAGTTTCCGGTCATTGGTGACCCTCAGGATGTTGCTAGTGGGAGATTCAGTGATAGTAATGTCATTGAATGTCAAGGGGCGATGGTTAGAGCATCTCTTGTTGGTGATGGTCATTGCCTGGCACATGTGTGGCATGATTGCTACTTGCCACTTGTCAACCCAAGCCTGGATATTGTCCAGGTATTGTTGCAATTGGACATGGACTGCTTCCTTAGCTTTAAAGTTGCAAATGGTGCTGAACATTGTGCAGTCATCAGCAAACATCTCGATTCTGACTGATGGAAGGAAGGTCATTGATGAAGCAGCTGAATATGTTGGGCCTAAGACACTACCCTGAGGAACCCCTGCAGTGATGTTCTGGAACCTGCAACCACCACAACCATCTTCCTTTTGTACCAGGTATGCCTCCAACTAGCAGAGGGTTTCCCCCTGATTCCCATTGACTCCAGTTTCACGAGGGCTCCTTGATGTCACACTCAGTTAAATGCTGCCTTGATGTCAACGGCAGTCACTCTTGCCTCACATCTGGAGTTCAGCTCTTTTGTCCATGTTTGGACAAAGGCTGTGATGAGGTCCGAGCTGAGTGACCCTGGCGGAATCCAAACTGAACATCATTGAGTGGGTTATTGCTGATTCAGTGCTGCTTGATAGCATTGTTGATGACCCCTTCTCGTCACTCTACTGATGATCGAGACTAGACTGATGAGTTGGACTAGTCCTGTTTCTTGTTTAGAGAACATAACCGGGACAATTTTCGACATTGCTGGGTAGATTCTGGTGTTGTAGTTGTTCTGGGACAGCTTGGTTAGAGGTGTGGTGAGTTCTGGAGCATAAGCATTAAGTACTATTGCTGGAATATTGTCAGGGCCCTTGGCTTTTGTAGTATCCAGTGCCATCAGCAGTTTTCACATGGAGTGAATTGAATTAGCTGAAGACTAACATCTGGCTGAAGATTTTTGTAAATGCTTCAGCCTTATCTTTTGCACTGATGTGCTGGGCTCCACCCTCATCGAGGATGTGAATATTTGTTGAGCCTCCTCCTCTGGTAAGATGTTTAATTGTCCAGTTACATTTGAAGCATTTACGTTTTCAGAATAGGAAGAGCAGAAAAACGGAATTCCCGGAAGGCTTTTCAAAAACGTTCAGAATGGCAAGGTATAACAGTAACGTCCCAAGATGGTCAGTGGATCCCCTTAAAAGTAATGTGAAGGATTGCTTTTTCCCCCAAATATAGTATTTCTTTGCTGCATGAAGATATGCCAGGAGATCAGTAGATACCAAAATTGAACAGCCTGCACCTGCAAATATGACGCCGCTTTTTGAGGGTCGTTGCTCCCACAGAACCGTACCCCAAATTAATCCGTAACCTCATAAGAAAGGTGAAAAACTGTGGGTGAGTCGGATGGAGACAGTTGAGGGTGAAAAAAAAATCAAAATGTAATAGCTTTATTTATTACTTATCATGGGGGAAGAGAGTTGCTGCATAAGACATAGGAGCAGAATTAGGCTACTCGGCCCATAGAGTCTGCTGTGCCATTCAATCATGGCTGATATTTTCTCATCCCCATTCTCCTGCTTTCTCCCCATAACCCCCTGATCCCCTTATTAATGAAGAACCTATCTATCTTTGTCTTAAAGACACTCGGTGATTTGCAGTTGATGATGTGGGTTAGTTTCTCTTGCTGGTTCCTGGAATGGTGGGACAGACGTATGAGGAGAGATTGAGTCAGTTAGAATTGTGTTCGCTGGAGTTCCGAAGAATGAGGGGGGTCTCATAGAAACCTATAAAATTCTAACGGACTAGACAGGGTAGATGCAAGAAAGATGTTCCCAATGGGGGTATCCAGAACAAGGGGCACAGTCTGAGAATATGGGGTAGACTATTTAGGAAAGAGATGAGGAGAACATTCTTCGCCCAGAGAGTGGTCAGCTTGTGGAATTCGGTTTTCAAGAAGCAGTTAGCTATAGCACTTGGGGCGAAAGGAATCAAAGGATATGTTGGGAAAGTTATTGAATTGCATGATCAGCCCTGATCATGAATGGCAGAACAGCCTCGAAAAGCTGAATGGCCACCTCCTGATCCTATTTTCTATGTTTCTATTGCCTGAAAGCATTGAGTAATGCTTTTTTGTCATTGTGGATTGACAACGCGAAATGGAAATGAGAGAGAAAACTGACCAGAGGAGCTTCACAATGAGATCATCTGAACCATTTTCAATGGTTGGGGCATATAGTCAATGTAAAGCACTACCATTATCAAATAAACACCTGATGGACTGGGTAAACATTCTGCATTTGCCAACCCACAGCGTCCTATCTATTCACTCTTAATGGAAGAAAGAATCACAGGCTTGTGAAACCGGAGCAAACTTTTTGTTCCACTGAATTAATTGTATTTGGGACCACCCAAAAACTTCTGGGGTTTAAAGTAATCCACCACAAATAGTTTGGAGAGGTAATGTAAATAAGCATTTAGTGATTTTCTTGTAAAACTATTTGTCTCTTCAATTTCAGAGGATTCTAGCTGTATACCCGAGTACAGGTAAATAATTATTGGCTGGAAAATCTCTTGGAACACAGATCATTTGTCTCAACCTCTTGAACTCGAGCTGGAACTGGATTTTGCAGTCAGTGGCGAAGCAATAATGCAAATCACTCCTTATCTCAAAGAAAGCTCCTTACTTCCCCATTTCCAAAGGGAGTTACATTCTGCTGCTGTGGAGGGGATCTCCAGGCATCCAACAGATGTAATGTCATCAAATAGGGTAAGCAACCAATCGCATTGAAGTATTCTCCTGCACAGCAAACCAGGAAGTAAAATCCACTGAATTCCTTTTTTACAGTTTACAAAATAAATGGTAGGGATACACACATTAAACAAGCAGTTAAAAATAAGTCATGATGTGGAGATGCTGGCATTGCACTGGGGTGAGCACAGTAAGAAGTCTTACAACACCAGGTTCTGGAACATACCTCTTCATTCACCTGAGGAAGGAGTAGTGTTCCGAAAGCTAGTGTTTGAAACAAACATGTTGGACTTTAACCTGTTGTAAGACTTCTTACTTAAAAATAAGTGCAATTTCTATCTGTTATAGCGTTACCATAATGCATCTTATCTAAATCCATTTCTGATGTCATCAGTAAATGCTGTGATGTCATTAGTTGTTGATACGTGCGTATATTAGTATTTAACTGCTGTTAGTTCTGTTCTTTTCTGTTACTGTTATTTCAATGTTTAGCTAGCTGCTCCCATTTTAAATGTGTTATTTTTTATATCTTAAAGAAGGTTAACTTTATTGACAACACGTTTCGTCTACCTTTTTATGGTCAAGTTAAGTTACCACAAATTTCAGGTTTCAGCACGTTTAACACACCGGTTTGCTAAGTTTACTGATGGAAGACAAGTTAGCAATGCCATGGCTATGTTTGGGTCTTATCAGTGAGTTTGTGGAAGAGCACAGTGGTTAGCACTGTTGCTTCTCCACGCCAGGGACCCGGGTTCGAATCCCGGCTTGGGTCACTGTCTGTGCGGAGTCTGCATATTCTCACCGTGTCTGCGTGGATTTCCTCCGGGTGCTCCAGTTTCCTCCCACAAGTTCCGAAAGACATGGGCCGGAATTCTCCGCTCCCCACGTGGCGTGGGAGAATCGTGGGAGGGCCTCCCGACATTTTTCGGACCCCCCCTGGCACCCCCAGCGATTTTTTTTTTTTCCCCCCCCCCCCCCCCCCCGCTCGTGAAAATCGGCGCTCGCCGTTTTTCACGCCAAACGGCGATTCTCCGAGCCCGATGGGCCGAGCGGCCGGCCCTTCACGCCCATTTCAACACGCCAGCAACCACACCTGGTAGCTGCATTCGTGAAACGGGCGCCGTTTGGGGCATCTAGGGGCCCGATTGGCACAGGAGCACCACGACTGTGCTCGGGAGGGGACAGGCCCGCGATCGGTGCCCACCGATCGTCGGGCCAGCGTCCAAAACGGACGCACTCTTTCCCCTCCGCCGCCCGGCAAGATCAAGCCGCCACGTCTTGCCGGGCAGCTGAGGAGACAGACGGCCACAGCGCATGCGCGGTTCGCACCGTTTGTGCGATGAAGTCATACGCGCATGCGTGGGTTGGAACCGGCAACCCGCGCATGCGCGGATGACCTCACAAATACGCTGTTTTGCGCGTCATTTCTGTCGCGGCCGGGAAAGACGGAGGCCTGCTCCTAGCCCCCCGGGTGGGGGTGAATTAGGTGCGGGGAGCGGGCCCCGAGGCCGCCGTGAACCTCGGCCGATTTCACGACGGCCATCCCGATTTTTATCGGGAGCGGAGAATACCGCCCATGGTGTCAGGTGAATAGGACATTCTGAATTCTCCCTTGGTGTACCCCAACAGACGCAATGTTGCGACTAGAGAATTTTCACAGTAACTTAATTGCATTGTTAATGCAAGCCTACTTGTGGCACTAATAAAGATTATTTTTGTTTTTGTTATTATTGTGGAACAGTCAGAACACCTTTTTGGCAAAAGGGATCATGGACGAGGCTAGAAATTGCTCAATTCTCCTGAGTGTGTGTTTGTGGGGGGGGGGGGGTTGGGGAGGCAGGGGGGTGAAGACTTGCAAGGTAGTGAGACATTTAGCTACACCATGGAAACCGGGGGACATTTAATTTGCGGATTTAGTTACACTCGTTCGAAATCACCGAAGCCCTCAGTAATTGTATAAGGATTCAAATGTTATAATCATTTTTGGGAGACTAGACGGTCTGCAGCTAACTTTGTTGCCAAATTGCACCAGTACTCTGAACATTACGAGCTTGGGGCCATTTTTGAAGACATGCTTCGGGACAGACTGCATTCATGCAGCGTTTGCTAGGAAAAGTCACACTATAAGAAGGCTCTAGAAATTTCCCGTATGGAAATGTCTGGCAATAATGCAAAAGATATTCAGAAGACCAATGGTGGTGCACAGATGGGTGCGCTGCATCAAGTAAAGAAATAAGCTGCAAGTAAAAAGCTAGATGAACGCAGACGTATTTGTTCCATTATGTGAACTGAGGAGGAAAGAACGAAGAGGAAGCGCCATTTCTGAAAGAACAAATTAAGACCTGGAAAACAAAGAGAACCATCGATCATCACACTGATAGGAAAAGGATTGGAAAGGATCTTTGGATGTCCCTTTGGAGAAACTGGAATCAACTAATGACATTGATAAGTTAACAGACTTGTTCTGAAATGCAGGTGACTGAGGAGCCTAAACTGATTAGAGCTGCCATTCACAAGCTCTGTGAACAGGAAATTGAAGCTGCATCCATTGCAGATAAGCTAATAGTACAGCGCTGAAAAATGAAACAACAGCCAGAACTTACCGTGTGGACATTGCACCACAGACAACATGGTCAAGCAAGAGCTTGCCCCATCAAACACCAAGAGAATGTTCTTCAAAAACCAGCAGAGGAACCTGAGGACTTGAAGCAGAGACAGAGGATCCACGAACTTCGGAACCAGTCAGCCTGATGAAATGGCCTCCGATTCAGTTGTTCTCGATCCACTGAAGAAAGTTGTCGACTGTTAAGTGAAACCTCTGAGTATCTCGACAGAGGGCAGAATCCTCATGTTTGGCTTATTGCTTGTCTAGCACTGGGTCTCTGAAAGTGGTAAAGACCCCAATGTGAGTATGACAGCTGACTTCCAGGAGCATACGAGAAACACATTGGACAATTGAAACACAACACAATGAAACAGTGTCCAATGCCATTAGAGTGAAGCAGGTGTTGATGGAGTCTTCAATGTTACTGCATAGATCACCGTAGTCGCAAAGCGCCTGAAATACTGCGGTGTAATTAAGGCATTCATTTCATTCTTTAAGGGGGATTAAAATTTAAGGAAGGAGAAGTGTTATAGTATTATTGTTATGCATCTTATTCAAATCCATTGTTGATGGGCAGCAAGCATGGCACAGTGGTTAGCACTGCTGTCTCACCGTGCCAGGGACCCGGTATTGATTCCGATCTTTGGTGACTCTGTGGAATTTGCACCTTTTCCCTGTGTCTGCGTGGGTTTCCTCCGGGTGCTCTGGTTTCCTCCCACAGTCCAAAGATTTGCAGATTAGGTCGATTGGCCATGCCAAATTGCCCCTTAGTTTCCAAAGGTAAGGTGGGCTTACAGGGGTAGGATGGGGGTGTGGTCCTAGTTTCGGGTGTTCTTTCAGAAGGTCGATGCAGACTAGATGGGCTGAATGACCCCCTTCTGCATTCTAGAGAGTCTATGGATTCTGTAATGTCACACTATTTTTAACTTATTTTTGTTTAACTTTATTAACATCGTGTTTTGACTACCTTTTTGTGATTAGAGAAATCTTTTAGGGCCAGTTACTGCCATTTAAGCAGTATGAGCTTGGTACACGTTAAATGTAACTTTTGAATCAGGGAGTTGGAGTGGAAATTCTCATCAATTCACTAATTTCTAATTGATTGCATTCTGGGGGATTTCAGTGGTGCACCCTCAGGAGAACATAGAATAACTGACAGAAATAGCTGAATTTTCTCATGGTGTAATTCAAGTTGCTGTTGGTTTCGGAGGAATAATGGAAGTGAATGCTGATGGTTTTGCCTTCATTTGTACCTCAAAATCCAGATTTATACATGCTGGATTAATAATCCAGAAGCGTGATCAAATGACCTGGATGCTACATTGGCAGCTGGGGGAGTTTAAATTCAATTATTTAAATAAATCTAGAATAAAACAATAGTAACAGTAATTGTAACCAAGTAACTACCAGACTGTTTTCAACCCCAACTAGTTCACTATTGTCCTTTCTGTCATCTTCCCCAGTCTGATTTTGGATGTTATTCCAAACTCCCAGCAATGTGTTGACCTAAAACTGCCCTCTGAAATGGCCAACAAGTCACTGTTGTTGAGAAGGTTCACCGTCGCCTTCTCAAAGAGAATTGGAGATGAGGAGTAAATGTTGGTCTTGCCAGTGATGCCTGGATTCCGTGAATAATAATTTTTAAAAGTGGTTTGTGGAGTTAACACCCAGGCAGAGTAATCCCCAGACTCCTAAGAAAGTGAAAGCTACAAAGTTAGTTGGGAGAACATTAGGGTCTGACCCAGGTGGTTGAACTAGTATGTATCAAATGGCCATTCTCATTTAAAAATATCTTCGTTATTGTGGAATGAGCAAGTCCAAAAAAAAATTGGTTGTTTGTCGAAATCAGGTTGGTGGAACTGCATACCACGAGGTTAAAGCTTTAGGGCTGAATTAATTGGGGATGTAATAGTGTAAAACAGCCAATGGTGAACCAGCAGGTCACTTCACGTCTCTGAGAACATAGGAAACAGGAGTAGGCTATTCAATCCATTGAGCCTGCTCCACTTCTGCGGGTTGCGGGTTGGGATCGCGCATGGCCGGCGCCATGTTGTACATCACGGCAGGTCGTCAGCCGTGCATATGCACAGCCCAGGACCTGACAGTTTTCAGCGGGGGAGGTGGGAGTTTCAGTCGGCGCTGGTCCGAATCCGTTACCGGGATCGGTGACAGTTTCACACCGGTGATTTTGGTCGTGAAAGACCACACCTGCTCCGCTGGCATCGGCACTTAGTCTCAGGAACAGAGAATCCAGCCCAGGGCCCTATTACAATTGAATTATCACCTAGAGAATTCAGGTCCACTTTCATCCATCTCTCCTCATATAAAATAATCCCACTATCCCAGGAACTAGTCTGGATCTTTACTTGTTTGGAAGTTCATATCAATAAAATAGGAGATATAAAACAGCTGATACTGTTGCACAAATTCAAAATCTAATTCATATTTTCTTGAAAGCTTCACAATATTGATTTGGTCTTATTTTTGTACAGGATCTTTTATCACAACGATCTGCATTTATTTGGCATCTTTAGTGTGGTAAAGCATGCCAAGGTGCTTCACAGGATTGTGATAACAATATTTTTTACACTAAGCTGCGTTAAGGAGATAATAGGACAGGTAATAGCTTAGTTTTTTTTAATAATAAATTTAGAATACCCAATTCATTTTATTTCCAATTAAGGGGCACTTTAGTGTGGCCAATTCACCTACCCTGCACATCTTTTTTGGTTGTGGGGGTGAAACCAACGCAAACATGGGGGAGAATGTGCAAAATCCACACGGACAGGGACCCAGAGCTGAGATCGAACCTGGGACCTTGGCGCCGTGAGACTGCAGCACTAACCACTGCACCACCATGCTGCCCCAATAGCTTAGTTAAAGATGTAGGTCTCTGAGGAGGAGAGTGACGCTGGGATGGACATTCCATGGCATGCACCATTATCACCTGTTAAATGTCATTGATATGTTACGAGGTTAAAAACTGATTCTCAGCAGGTAAACACCAAGCTAGGTGCAGTAATATTCTCAATTCCGGTGGGTGACAACCCAAAAGAACGAGATATAGCATTTCAGAGCAGACTAGGTACAGATTGAGGTTATCCAGGCCTAATATTTCTCCTCCATAAGCTTCACTGACCTTTAGAGCTTTTTTTTTTTTTCTTGAGTCAGTGAAGACTGACACTCTGCTAGGTGAATGAAAACATTGATTAATCACTTCCCCATGTTTCTCGGAAATTATCACAAGGGAGTTCCAGCAGGCAAAAAATATGGCTCAGCAGCAGTTTGGTAAGTAGGAAGGGGATATTTTTTTTAAAACTTCCCCAACCATTTTTTCAGCAGCCTCCAGCTGTAGAACAGGAAAAACTAGTCGGAACTTGCATAGACATGCTGCACCTTAGTATTTCACACAATATGCAGAAGGATCTTGAAACAGGCGCAGACCTTTCTTGCATATTTAAATTGATCCAAAGCTAGCAGGACCAACATGGCAATTGGCATGCTGCCAGCTCAGGAATTGGTAAAGATTGTGAGAAAATGGGCAAATTGCATACCAATGTTTTTCTCAGTATGTCCAAATAAGTTTCTTTCTGAATGTGGCCCAGATTAAATGCTGGCATGTTGGAGCAGATCCACTGTGTAAATTCAGTATCACGTCCTTGGCATTTTATCTATTCAACTTTCTAGTGTGAGTCTTGAACCCACAACTTTCTGACTGGAGGTGCTGGCACTGAGCCAAGGCTGACAATACAGGCAGTGATATGCAGAAAGGTTGGAAAATGGATGGAAGCCAGGCCATTACTAATGGTGAGCAGCAGAAGGCCTACTGAAACTTCATTGTTAAAAGGAAGATGCGGCTAATATGTATGAAATATATTAAACATTAGCATACAGCACTCAACAACAATAACCACTTCAAAGTAAATCATTTTATATGAAGTACTTTGAGATGTTTCTGGGAAACATGAAACGGTTCTACACAAATAAAAGTTATTTTTTTTCTTGTGTACCATATGAACAACTTAAATAATAGATTCCTCTGATGCATTGGAGTGAGTGTGGGTGGCAGCACAGGTAACCATGGTAAATAACCCTTACTGGCATAATAAAATTATAGAATCTTGTATCACAGAGGGAAGCCATTCAGCCTATCATGCCTTTGGCAGCTCTTTGAAAAGAGCTAGTCCCTGTTTTTTCCACGTAGTCATTATTCTTTTTCAAGTATATATCGAATTTCTTTTAAAGTTACTACCGAATCTATGTCCACTATCCTTTCATGCAATGCATCCCAGATCATAATGCATTGTACAAAAAATATCTCCGTTTCCCCTTTGGTTTTTTTGCTAATTACTTTGAATCTATATCCTCGGGCTATCAACCCTCCTGTCTGTTCATTTTGAGATGATGAAAAGTTTACTTGTGCCCATGGTGCTCAAGGTAGAACCAAATTTGTTGGAACTGAACAAAGTCCCAGCTGGCACTGCTACATTCCATTCACTCCAAAAGATGCTCCAACACCAAGGATCTGGTTTAGCACAGGGCTAAATAGCTGGCTTTGGAAGCAGGCCAGCAGCACGGTTCAATTCCCGTACCAGCCTCCCCGAACAGGCGCCGGAATGTGGCAACTAGGGGCTTTTCACAGTAACTTAATTGAAGCCTACTCGTGACGATAAGCGATTTTCATTTCATTTCAATGTCGGGGAGGTTGTGACCCAGCGGCAGTTAGGGAGTTTAGTTGGCATTGGATGGTCAGGTATCCTATGTTAGCTCCTCTTATCTGATTATTGAATTTCTTGTGGTGTTTGTTCTGGGATTAAAGCAGTTAGTACTCCACATAATTAGCAATTTCTTCCATGACACAAGACTCATTTCTTTTTAGGTTTCTTTCGTTGCAGAGCCCAACAGCCTGCCTCTTCTATGTGCATCTTTTCAAGAAAAGATTTGAAAGTTTGGCATATTTAGCTAAGCACACCTGAATGTGCCCTTTCTCTTTTGTAACTTTGCCAGATCCTCACAGGGGCTGTGCAACCCATATAATTACGCAGTGGCCCAAATCCAGTGATAAGTTTAAAAATATCGACTTTATTGATCCACGTTCTGCAAACCAAACCTTTATTACTGGTTAGATGTCTTGATAAAAGTGTCGTAAAACAAATGATCCATTGCCGAGGAACAGGGGTAGTCTGTTTACTTCCTCCAGCCTGTTGCATGTTTTAATGAGATCATAGCTGATCTGCAACCGAACCCAGACACTGACCTTTGCCACATATCCCTTAATACATTTACGCAATCTATTGATTTGTTTTAAATGTAACAATTGAACTAGCATCAATTCCTGTTTACAGAGGAGCATTTCAAACTTTTACCACTGCGTGTAGCAAAATTTGATCATTTCACTTAAAAGACCATCTGCTGACGGTGAACACTGAGATCCAAATTTAAAATCCCCAACTCTTTGGCTTGGTGGGATTTGAACTTGTGTCTCTGGATATTTAATCTATGCCTCTGGATTACTAGTCCAGTAAAACAACCATCAAGCTACTGTACCTAACCAAAATCAATACTTAATAAATGTTTTCCCTCTAATATACTCCCCTTCTTCCTTGAAGGTGCTGACTTGCTTGGATGCAGCGCAACACTTAATTCAGGGTGATACCCATGAGACCACTACTCCATGCATAAACTTTGATGGTGAATGTTGGTGCATATTTTACCTTGCAGAGTCATATTCTCACTTGATGTTCCTATACATCCCCTCCTGCAGCCGGAGTCACTGGATAGCAATTAAGAGCAGGAACCTGAGCAGATTTTTCTTTCCCTCATTGGCCAAGGCCAATTGCAACACAGTTATCTTGACCCAAATCAGGAATGGCTGATTCAACATAGGTTAAAGCTTGAAACTGGGATCTTCTGCACTGTCCTTCTAACACCTACTATATTCTCGAGTCAGAATTAGCTTTTTAAAGATTGCAGTCTAATCTTGAGGCACCTTTTTTACGCAAATCATCATAGACCATCAGACATAGGAGCAGAATTAGGCCACTCGGTCCATCGAGTCTGTTCCGCCATTCAATCATCCATCCTTGGATACGGGGCTCAAAACAAATGGATCCTCTCGTCCCATTGATATGTAATTGAGCAGTCCCATAAAATTCTGGAAAATACAGCTCTGTAGAATATCAGTAGGGGAATAATTTATTGATGCATCACCTCACGGAATTTTGTGGTCCATGTGTAGCTGAATCGTACAGCACAGAAATCTGGACTAAAAAACTAACACCAGTGCTGGTGATCATGAAACTGCTGGATTAGGTACATAGGAATTTGGAACAGAAATAGGCAATTCAGCCCTTCAAGCCTGTTCCGCCATCCATCGTGGCCGGGCCGCCCTGGCACCGTTCACATTCAACCAGATCATGGCTAATCTCTTTTGTTTAAAGTGTTTTTATTGGTATTTTCCAGATTTTACAGAGTAACAGCTGAAGTGTGTCTGATATTTACAAATAAAGTCGTTTATTATTTACACAGCTTTTTACATGTCATTTCTCCCCCCCTCCCTTTCCTTTGTTGGTGGATTGGTATCCCTCTTAGTGATGCCTACTGCCTTTGGTGCCACACACTGATGTGTTGGGTAGGCTGGGTCTATGTGGACTGCATTTGATGCAGTGTAGCGAGAGACAGACTTCCAACACTTGATGAGATGCAACATGATTTTATTCAACATCTAACTATTTTACATGTTCAACTGTGGGTCGACACTATGCTGACTTGACTGGAGACCTGAGGCTAGCCTGACCAGACTGACTACCACATGGTGTTTGCACTGGCTAATGCTCATGAGCTCTGACTGTCTCAGAGGCTGGATGCCGAGAGAACGGGAAAACTGGTGCCCTCTGGCTTTATAGTGGCCGTGTCCTGTCTGGTGATTGGCTGCTGTGTTCTGTGTGTTCACTGGTCATCCTGTGTGTCAATCACTGCCTGTCTGCACTCCATCATATACATGGATGTATATTATGACACATGCTGCATTCCATTTCTTTCTGTTGGGGTCTTTAGTTTTTTATCATCCTCTTTCTTTTTTCCTATGGCTATCTTGTGTTCCCTACCTCTCCTCCGTGTGTGGCTTCCCTTGTCTCTCTCCCCCCCCCCCCCCACCCCCACACATCCCTTCCTCCTCTGTTTCCCTAGTTACTTTTGGTCTCAGACAGGTCTTGGAACAGGCTGATGAATGCCCACCATGCTTTGTGGAAGCCCTCGTCCGACACTCGGCTGGTCTACTTGATCTTCTCCAGCTGGGGGAGCTTCAAAAGTTCTGCCAGCCATGGACGGCACGGTAGTACAGTGGTTAGTACTGTTGCTTCACAGTGGCAGGGTCCCAGGTTCGATTACCGCTTGGGTCACTGCGGATTCTGCACGTTCTCCCCGTGTCTGCGTGGGTTTCCTCCGGGTGCTCCAGTTTCCTCCCACAAGACCCGAACGACGTGCTGTTTGGTAATTTGGACATTCTGAATCCTCCCTCTGTGTACCCGAACAGGCACCAGAATGTGGCGACTAGGGGCTTTTCACAGTAACATCATTGTCGGGTTAATGTAAGCCTACTTGTGACAATAAAGATTATTATTATGAGCCAGTCTGCAGCCGTGGGTGGTGCTGCTGTTCGCCAGCCGAGCAGGATTCTCCAGCGTGCGATTAGGGAAGCGAAAGCAAGGGTGTCCGCCCTCTTCCCCATATGTAGTCCTGGCTGGACTGATACTCCAAAGTCTGCCACTTGGGCAGGGCTGCACCCCCACAACCCTGGACATCGCCTCGAAGAAGACTGTCTAGAACCCAACAAGTCTGGAGCAGGCCCAGAACATGTGGGCGTAGTTGGCCGGGCCGCCCTGGCGCCGCTCACATTTATCCTCCATCTCCAGAAAGAATTTGCTCATTCGGGTTCTGGTTAGGTGAGCTCTATGCACCACTTTAAACTGCATGAGGCTTAGCCTGTCGCAGCAAGAGGTGGAGTTGGCCCTACTCAGCGCTTTCCTCCAGAGTCCCCAGCCCACTTCCGCCCCAATTCGTCCTCCCATTTTGTCTGGCTTCATCCAGTGGTTGTCTTGCCCAATCCAGTAACCGTCCATATATGTTCCCGCAGTTTCCCCTCTCCTTGCTGTCTGTGTTTATTAGTTCCGCCAGTAGTGTATCTCTTGGGGCATCTTTCCATCTCCTTGGGGAGAAAGTGTTTAATTTGGAGGTGTCTGGGTTCCTGTCCTGTTGTCGGGTCAATGTCCTACATCAGTTGTACACAGTCACTAGCCTGTCTCTATGTAAAATTTACTGACCACAAGCGGGGCGCCCCCCCCCCCCCAATTCTGTCTCCAATTTTTAAAATGTGGTGTCAAGCATGGCTGGTGGGAATTTGTGGTTGCCGCAGATGGGACCATGGGGGACATCCCGGTTAACCTGAAAAGCTGCCTCATTTGGTTCCATGTTTTCAGAGTGACTGCACAGTTTGTTGGGGGGGATGGGAGTGCTGCCGTGGCGAGGGCTCAGAGGGGCATTCTCTAGCAGGAGGACTCCTCCAGCCTCACCCATTTTGTGTTTGGTTCTCATATCCATCTCGTCACCCTCTGGGCTGTGGCTGCCCAGTGGTAATACTGTAGATTTGGCAGAGCCAGACCACCAAAGTTTTTCCTCCTTTGCAGTGTTTTCTTGGGGTCTTGTCCCCCCACACAAATGGCAAGATCATTTGTGATCTATCAACTCCCATGACTGTCATGTCCAGACAATCGAGGAACTGTTTCATCCCCGCGTCCGTCAGGGATTCGGAGGTGTACAGTCCTCGGTAAAAGGTCTTGAACGCTCAGTTGAGCTCTTTGTTCGGTTACCAGTCTGCCTCTGCTGTTCCTCACCTGAGTTATCTCTCTCGTGGCTGCCTGCTTTCTGAGCTGGGGAGCCAGTACGCGGCCAGCCTTTTGCCCGTGTTCATAGAAAGACCCTGTGTCTGGCTGAGTTGGAACATTGCCTTCATGGTGGATAGCAGGTTAAAGTCCATCTGTAGCTCTTTCCTCTCCGTCAGAAGCTCTATGGTCGGGGCCTCAGAGTACTTTCCGTTGACCTCCAAGATGGAGTTGATCAATTGTTGCCTGACCATCCTTTCTTTCCTGTCTCTACGTGCCTTCTAGGCTATAATCTCTCCCTTAATCACTGCCTTCGGTGCCTCCCAGAGCGTGGAAGGTGAGACCTCCTCGCTCTGGTTATTTGTGATGTACTTGCCTATGGCATGTGATATTTTCTGGCAGAAGCCCTTATCAGTTAGTAGGTCCGTGTCCAACCTCCACGTGGGGTGTTGGATACGGCTGTCTCCAACCTCATGCCCATGTGTCGAGCGAGGTTGGAGATAACTATTGCGAGATATTTGGCTCTTACTATTCCTGGAAGCACCGCTTTCTCCACTGCAAAGAAGTCTATTCTTGAGTACACTTTGTGGACCGATGAAAAGAATGAAAATTCCTCCTCACTGGGGTGCAGGAACCACCAAAGGTTCACCGCCCCCATCTGCTCCATGAATGTTCCCAGCACCCTAGCCATGTCCGACCCTTTTCCCAATCTGGGATTCAATCGGTCCTTCAGCAGATCCTGTACACAGTTAAAGTCACCGGCCCCATGATCAGTTGGTGCGTGTCAATGTCTGGGATTTCCGCCATGGTCTTTTTTATGATATCTGTCATCCCAGTCAATTTACCAGGACTACTGGTACCTCGTTCAGGACACCGCTGGCCATGAAGTATCGTCCCCCTTGGGCCGTAACTGTCCTTTTCGCCGTGAATCTCGTCCTCTTGCTAATCAGAATGGCTACTCCCCTAGCCCTCGTCCCATAGCATAAATGGTACGTCTGTCCCACCCAGCCCTTTCTTACCCACAGTCGGTCCTTCTCCCTCAGGTGTGTCTCCTGCAGGAAGGTTATGTCGGCCTTCAAACCCCTTAGGTGGGCAAAGTCTTTTTAATTACATGCTATACCTGCATACCGACTTACTATGATACATGAACAAAGACACCCAGGTCCTTCTGCCTGAAAGCATTTTTAATCTGCTTTCTATTTGGATAATAATTTGACTTTCTATTTCTTCGGCCAAAATAGATACCCTAAACTTGCCCACGTTAAACTCCATCTGCCAAATTTTAGCCCAATCTCCTCACTATATATATATATATATATACATCTGTAAAATCTTTATCTCCTTTACATTGCCTGCTTTCCCATCTGTTTTAGTATCATCTGCACATTTTGCTATGTTACACACTGTCCCTGCTTGCAGATCATTTATGTAGATTGTAAACAGTTGAGGTCAGAGGACTGACCCATGCGCCCCCTCCGTTAGTTACGGTTCACCAGCCTGAGAAGAACCCATTTCTCCTGACCCTCTGCTTTCTGTCAGTCAGCCAATCCTCAATCCGATCTAGTCCTCTACCCCCAGTCCCCAAGATCTCATCTTCTGGATCAGTCTCTTAAGTGGCACCTTGTCAAATGCCTTCTGGAAGTCTAGATAAACCACAGCCACAGGATCCCCATTATCCAGCTTGCTGGTTATGTCCTCAAAGAATTCAAACAAGTTTGTCAAGCATGACTTACATGATTATCATAAAGATCCAACTGATTCACTATTGTCCTTTTAGGGGAAAAACAATCTGCCATCCCTACCTGGTCTGGCCTACTTACCCCTCTGAAATCAGCTAGCAAACTCTTCAGTTGTATTCAGAGAAGCCCACTTCCGACGTACATGTTTAAAAAAGGTCCTGGCTATGATACTGAGACAGGCCATTGCTCCTATCAATGCTTCTAGCTTGTTACTGGCTGGCAAGTTAGGTTTAACTTGATAAATACCTTTTCTCTGGATGATATAGCAGGGTGCTATCAACTCTTGGGTAATTGAAGCCTTTTAATAGTCAACGGTTAGAGGAAATGAAACGAGCATCTGCCAGAAGGAAACGTTAAATGGACACAGTTCACTTTTGCATGATTTAAACATCCTGCTGCTGTAAGTAGAATGGTTTAATGTGACCTACCTAATAGTGTTTGTGGGCAGAAATGTAGTTTCCTTCCTATTAGCTGACGATGAGATTCATCTATCCATTAAAATAAGCAAACTGCTTTCTTTGTGAGCTGTTTCTATCCCTTACATTGGAACAAGTCGACGTATGATTAGAAAGACCGACGTTACTGTTTCTTTAAAAAAAATGTAGCCCCACAAAAGAAAATTCAGCAATTCTATGTTTGCGGCTTGTGCAGGCAGTGCTGAGGAAATCAGCTATGTGAAACTGGTCAGAACTCTACAGGGCACATTCGCCTTTGGCCCATAACGGGGTCTAAAGTTGTGGAGCAGCTTTCTGCCCAAAATCAGAGTCAAGAGATCCGAACAATGTCTAGGCCTCAATTGAATGTAGCCGGCTCTACTGTAGCTGGCCTAGAAATCGTCCCAGGCAGAGCTGTCTGGCAGCTTTTGGCTTGGCATCCTCCTCCCCACATGTATTTCAGTGCCTCCCCCACCTACCATCCCCCTTGTCAGGGGGGGGATGCTGCTGACAATGAATGTCATTGGAAGGGGGGGGGGGTGACAGGGGAGCCCCTGAGACCTCTGTGATGTGGGCTGGGGGCCGTTAGACTGCAGCGGTGTTCATGGCACCCATCAAATACGGCGCCTCGATATGTTTAGGGCTGTTTCTCACCACTAAGAGGCCCCACCCCGCCAAAGTGACAGCGCAAGCCACCTCACTTTTTTTTTGGCGAGGCTCAAACTTCTGTGAGAAATCGTGGGGCAGCACAGTGACGCAGTGGTTAGCACGGCTGCCTCATGGCACCGAGGACCTGGGTTTGGTCCCAGCCCAGGGTCACTGTCCGTTGGACTTTGTACATTCTCCCCGTGTCTGCGTGGGTCTCATCCCCACAACCCAAAAAGATGGGCAGGGTGGGTGGGTTGGCCACGTTACGTTGCCCCTTAATTGGGGGGAAAAAAAGAATTAAGAATTGGGCACTCTTACAACAAAAAAGCGAATTCGTACCATTCTTCTCACCGGAACTGACACTTTACCATTTTGGTAAGATTCCACCCATTGCGTTTAGGGTCTCACCTATGTTCCCCAAAAGCAAGTTGTGTCTGTGGCTGAGAAGCTAAGGAAAGATCCATCATCTGTATAAATATAATACTGCTGCATACCTTAATGCTTGAAGGTGTATATCATTGTTTTCTTAGTGGTCCAACATTTAAATGTACTTAATTGGCATAAAAGCATTTGGGACATTCTAATGTTGGGTAGCACATTGGTTAGCACTGTTGTTTCACAGCACCCAGGTTTGATTCTCGGCTTGGGTCACTTTCTGTGCAGAGTCTGCACATTCTCCCCGTGCCTGTGTGGGTTCCTCCGGGTGCTGGATCTGGTTTCCTCCCCCTAATCCCGAAAGACGTATGTTGGGTAGTTTGGACATTTTGAATTCTCCCTCAGTGTACCCGAACAGGCGCCACAATGTGGCGACTAGGGGCTTTTCACAGTAACTTAATTGCGGTGTTAATGTAACCCTACTTGTGACAATAAAGATTATTATTATTATAATTGCAGTTTGCTTTAAATGTGGAAAAGACAGGGTTTCATTTGATTCCTCTTCCCAGCAACATGGCTGAGATGGGGAACTCATTGTGTGGTGAAGCACTGCTACAATCATCCAGCATGACGATGCTTTGGAGCAAAATGTTAGAAGTGCTGCATTACCATGGAATACCAAAGTAAAAACAGGCCTGGGGTTTGCCAGATTTTGGCAGCTGGCCGTAACAATGACTAATTCACTGTCTGCCTTGTCTGCAGCCACACACCTAACCTTTCCCCACTTGGCAACTGTTTCTTTTGGGTTTTTCTTTTATGAATCACCGAGCAATTTGCTTCAGTTAAGCTTCAACGGGCAATATTTTCCCCAAGAAATATGAAACAAAATTAAGTTTAGTGACAACTTGTAATAGGTTCCTATTAAATGTTTTTAATAAATAAGGTATATAATTTGTTATTTAAATCTTTTAATTAATTCTTGTTTTATGTTCGAATATTTTTTTTTTATTTTTAAAATTAAATTTGTGGTTATCAAGGTGATGTACGTACAGGACAATGGAACACTTTCCAATGATTGAGAACTGCTGCTAAATTAAAGGTAATGATATTGTGATTAGATACACATTAAAACTCCTGCAACTCTGCCCAACATTATCCCTCAGCACAAAACGCAGTGGAAAACTCCAGCACCATGATGACGTTTTCCACGCCTGCCATCCAGTGGCTCCTCTGAGTGATAATCTAGTGCTAGTTTTGCACACAGCTGTCAGCCGTGTCTCAATGGATATATATCAGCCTTGGCTGAATTGTTAGCACTCTCACATCCGAGGCGAAAGCTTATTGGTTAGATTCCCACTACAGAGACTTCAGAGCACAAATTCCCGACTGATACTCCAGCACATGCTTGAGGGAAAGGCCCTGGGCACAATCTTCCGGCCACGCTGTGTGGGGAAAGCATCTCACTGCGGCGCAACGTGGCCAGTGAAAGCCGGGAGACCCTGCTCCCGGGATCCACGGCTCACGAAGCTTCACGAGATTCAACACAACCTCGTGAGATGTTGCAAGGAGTAGTGGGCGGATTCATTTTTTGGCAAATCTGCACTTCAGAGCGAGGCAGTAAGCCGTACTCTAATGTGCAGATTTCCTTTGTACCCGAGGCTTTGGGATTCAATCCCTTCGCCTTGGGGACCTTGGGCGAGTGCTGTTTGGTGCTGGTCTCCACAAATGGGAACTAGACGGATCAAGGGGATCAGAGGCCCCCAGCTACATGCCCTTTGTGCAGGGTGGTGCCATGGCATGGCTGGTGCCACCTGGGTACCCTGGCAGTGCCAGCCTGGCTCCCTGGCAGTGTCACCTGCGTGCCATTCTGGCATTGCCAAGCTGGCATTTTTTTGCGTGCGCGTGATCAGGCCAGGGTTATCCACCGTGGGTGTTGGGGGTGCGCGGGGGGGGAGGTTTTTGTGGGCCTTGGAGACCGGGTGCCACTTAAAAATGGTGTCCTGATCTCTCGCTTCAACGGGACGTTCCGACGAGCAGAGCTCCATGTTGTAAAAATGGGGCTATGTGCGGCCTTGGCCACGTGTTTCCCATTTAGGCCCTTTATTCAGCACTAGTAGCGTTGAATAGCCACGTGTTTCTCAGCACTGCGACTAAACGCGATCGCGAGGGAACTTTCTTCCCTTTTGGGAAGATCGCGCCCCATATTTCAAATGTTAATCTGAGGTCTGTCTGCCCTTTCACGTGACATAAAATAGCCCGTGGTACTGTTAAAGGATGGAGAAGTTCCCCTAATGTCATGGTCAATATTTAAAAAAAACATCCTGACTAAAATAATCTATTTGTTCAATATCATATTGCTGTTTGTGGGGCCTTGGACCAATCAAATTCCTCCTTGGAAGAGCTCACTAATTCAATGGGCTGAATGGCCTCCCTCAATGCTGTACAATTCTATGCTAAACTCAACAACAAACCAAAGGAATTTGTTTATTTTGAAAAATACATATATCTCTAGTCTTCTCCCCTAGTACATCCTATAAGAACAGAAAAACTCATCGGATTATCTGCTGGCAGAATAGTCAATATTTTGTTTTATTTCCACTTATCTCAGCTTCTCACTCAGTAGGACCTGCTCTGCATGAATTCTCAATTCAGGCCCTGGCCTTCCAGTCTTAGAACCTTTGACCTGAATGACCCCAAACAAGGGGTGTCTTTCCCTAATGATAATTGTGACCCCTGAGGAAGCAGAATCTCACTAGACTAGCTGAGCAACTCCCCACAGATCTCAGCTGAATTGTGTCACCTCAAACAGAATAGGTGTTAACCTAACTTTTATTGTTGAAAGAGACACACGATCAACTGGAAACTTAGCGGGAAAAAAATAGAAAAGTACGCTGAAAGATTGCGATAAGGCAGGTCGAATGAGAGGAGACGTGTGGAGAACACAATGGCACAGATTGACTGGGCTGTTTCTGTGTTGCATGTTCTGTGTGTGTAAATTCTCATCTACACCTCCAGCCATGGTTTGAATGTAGACAGAGCAATGGCTTCTCTCCCTGACTAACTTGTCACCTCCAGATTTCCCCCGACCATCTATGATGAATCTCTAACCTTGTTGTTGCTGTGTTGCTCCTTGGCAACATCTTTGCAGACACTGGATCAGATTTTACATGTGTTCCATGCTAGAGACCTCAAATGCTTTCAGTGTTAAGACTGCTTCTTCACAGAGGAAATCTGTAGCGAGTACCTCACTTCCTGACCCCCCCCCCCCCCCCAAAAAAGCCTGGCCACCATTTACAAGGTACAAGTCAGGAACACAATGGAATATTTTCCACTTGCCTGGACAAGCGCAGCTCCAACAAAGTACAAGAGACTCGACACCATTCAAGAAAAAGTAGCCTACTTGATCGTCACTCCATCCACCACTTTAATCTTTCACTCCCTCCCAGTGCACCGTGACAGCAGTGTGTACTGTGTAAAAGATGCTCTGCAGTAATTTGCCAAGGCTCTTTTGGAGTACTTTACAAAACCTGCAACCTCTACCACATCAAGAAGAACAACGGCAGCAGATGCATGGGAACACCATCCCATTGATGTGACCATCAATTCACTCGAGACACGATAGGAAGTAAACTGTGGCTTTAATAGACTTACAACTGAGCCTGCCTGCGACCAGAAGAACTGAGGGCAGACTCACAAGGCTGCAGCACTTTATACTTCCGGTAGTGGGAGGGGCCATGGGCGGAGCCAAGCATGAAGCCCTGTACAAGCTCCTCATCTCCTCCTGTGGGCAGAGCCGCGCAATGGCTCACAGACAGAGCCCACAAGGAGACAATACTATACAGTGTGAAGTACGCAATGTACATTCACCCCCTGTAAAGAATCAAGTCCGGTGGTGGTGACGGGTCTATAGGTTGAGCCGGTCCGGTGGCTGAGTCGTCCTGTGGGATCGGCGGAGTACTGGGGTTGCAGCCTCTTCGGATGGCTGAGTGGTGACGGGCAGTGTGGATCTGAGGGTGGACTCCGGGGGTGGTTCATTCAGAGCTTTGTTCCTGACCGGTGCGACGGGCGAAGGAAAGCTGGGGGCGTGGGGGGTCGGGTGGGGTGTAGTGTGAGGGGTACCTCGGCGGTGTTGGATCCTGCGGGCGCCAGGTCCCGGAGGGAAACGGTGTCCTGATTACCGTCGGGGTGTTCGATAAAGGCGTGGTGTGGGCTCGAATGTAGCAGTAGTACCCTTTCTACTAGTGGGTCCGTTTTGTGTGTCCGGACGTGCTTCCGGAGGAGAACCGGGCCCGTGTCCTCAACCAATATGGGAGCGAAGCCCCCGTGGTAGTGCCCCTAGTGAAAACAAATAATCGCTCATGAGGGGTCTGGTTAGTGGCAGTGCACAGGAGGGACCTAATTGCATGGAGCGCATCGGGGAGGACCTCCTGCCAGTGGGAGGTCGGGAGATTCCTGGACCGTAGGGTCAGTAGGACGGTCTTTCAGACCGTCGTATTCTCCCTCTCCACCTGCCCGTTCCCCCTGGGGTTATAGCTGGTAGTCCTGCTTGAGGCGATGCCCTTGTCGAGCAGGTACTGACTCAGCTTGTTGCTCATAAAGGACGAACCCCTGTCGCTGTGTACGTAGCTGGGGAAGCCGAACAGGGTGAAGACACTCTGCAGGGCTCTGATGACTGTATGGGAGGTCATATCGGGGCATGGGATAGCAAACGGGAAGCGGGCGAATTCGTCTATGACGTTGAGGAAGTACACATTTTGATTGGTCGAGGGGCGTGGCCCTTTGAAATCGATGCTCAGGCATTCAAAGGGCCGCGAGCCGTTACCAAGTGGGCCTTGTCTGGTCGATAGAAGTGCGGTTTGCACTCCGCGCAGATCGGGCAATCCCTGGTGATGGCTTTTACCTCCTCGGTGGAGAAAGGCAGATTGCGGGCCTTGATGTAGCGGGCGAGCCGGGTGACCCCCGGGTGGCAGAAGTCGTTGTGGATAGCCAGTAATTGGTCGTCTTGCGCGCTTGCGTATGTGCCCCGGGACAGGGCATCTGGGGGCTCGTTGAGCTTCCCCGGCCGATATATGATGTCATAATTATAGGTGGAGAGTTTGATCCTCCACCTCAAGATTTTATCGTTTTTTATTTTGCCACTTTGCGAGTTGTCGAACATGAAGGCAACCGATCTCTGGTCGGTGATGAGGGTAAACCTCCTACCTGCGAGGTAGTGCCTCCAGTGCCGTACGGCTTCCACAGTGGCTTGAGCTTCTTTTTCGACTGAGGAGTGTCGAAGTTCTGAAGCGGAGAGGGTTCGGGAGAAAAAAGCTACTGGTCTCCCTGCCTGGTTCAGAGTGGCTGCGAGAGCGACCTCTGAGGCATCGCTCTCCACCTGGAAGGGGACGGATTCATCCACCGCCCGCATGGCCACTTTGGCGATGTCCTCCTTGATGCAGTTGAAGGCCTGGCGGGCCTCTGCTGACAGTGGGAAGAGTGTGGTCTTAAATAGTGGGCGGGCTTTGTCTGCATACTGGGGGACCCACTGGGGCCTGGGACAATGAGGGAGAGGGAGCTGTAGGAGGGGCCGCATACAGTCTGGGTTAGGGCCCAGGACTCCGTTTTCCACAACATAGCCGAGGATGGCTAGTCTGGTAGTGCGGAAAATGCATTTCTCCTTATTGTAGGTGAGATTGAGTTTCTGGGCGGTTTGGAGAAATTGGTGGAGGTTGGCATCGTGGTCCTGCTGGTCATGGCTGCAGATGGTGCGTTATCCAGGTACGGAAACGTGGCCTGCAGTCCGTACTGGTCCACCATTCGGTCCATTGTTCGTTGGAACACCGAGACCCCATTCGTGACGCCAAAGGGGACCCGGAGGAAATGGAAGAGGCGGCCATCTGCCTTGAATGCTGTGTAGTGGCGGTCCTCCGGGCGGATTGGGAGCTGGTGGTATGCAGACTTCAGATCCACCGTGGAGAATATGCGGTACTGGTTGACCATGTCTGCAATTCTGGGAGGGGGTACGCATCGAGGTGCGTGAACCGGTTAATGGTCTGGCCGTAATCAACCACCATCCGGAACTTTTCCCTGGTCTTGACGACCACCACCTGAGCTCTCCAGGGACTATTACTGGCCTCTATGACTCCCTCACGTAGGAGCTGCTGGACTTCGGCTCTAATGAATACCCTGCTGCGAGTGGCTACAGGTTTACAGTTAGCCGTTAGATTAGCGAAGAGTGGAGGGGGGTCGATTTTTAGAGTCGCTAAGCTGCATATCATGAGAGGAGGTAGGGGTCCGCCAAAGCTGAGTGTGAGGCTTCTAAGATTGCACTGAAAATCGAGCCCGAGTAAGAGTGGGGCGCAGAGGTCTGGGAGTACGTACAGCTGGAAATTAGAGTAGCTGGCGCCCTGTATCGTTAGGGTTGCAACGGTGCGCCCTTGTATTTGGACAGAGTGCGAACCCGAGGCGAGGGAGATAGTTTGCCGTGCAGGGAAGATAGGGAGCGAACAGCGTCTTACCAGGTCTGGATGCACGAAGCTCTCCGTGCTCCCGGAGTCCAAGAGGCACAGTATCTTTTATCCGTTGATCTGAACGGACATAATCGAGCTCCGGAGGTGCTTTGGACGCGACTGGTCCAAAGTGACTGCGTTGAGTTGCGGGTAGTCGGTGGCTCGATCAGCAGTGCTGGAGTGGCCCTGTGATGACTGTCTGCGGAGGTTGTAGTCGTCGAGGTGAACATCGGGTGATGGCCAAGATGGCGGCCCCCGTTGATTGCATGTGTCGGGCGATGAAGAAGATGGCGTCCAAGATGGCCGTCCCCATGACTCGCACGTGGCCGGCCGCGTGGGGGAGGATTGCCAAGATTGGGGCCCCCATGAGTCGCACATGTCGGGCGGAGGTGGAGTCGGCAGACACGCTGCAACATTACGGTGTCTGCGGGCCTGCGAGTTGGGGGAGCGATTGCTGTGGACCACGGGGGAGTTAGAGGGTTTCGATTTCGACAGGCATACTCTAGCATAATGTCCTTTGCGACCGCAGCTGCTGCAGGTCGCGTTGCGGGCCAGGCAGAGCGGCCGTGGGTGTTGGGGCTGACCACAAAAAGGGCACGCTGGCGCTCTGTAGTGGGTGGCCACGCGGCGCAGGCCTGGGCAGTCGCTGGTCGGGGGTCCATGATGTGGACTGCGGGGAATGAGTTAAGACTTTGAAACGTGACTTCCACTGAGGTTGCTAGCGCTACCGTGTCCTCCTAGTTCTGGGCCCCTTTTTCGAGGAGGTGCTGGTGCACATAATTAGACCGGACCCCTGCAACGTACACATCACCGACAGCAAGTTCCATATGCTGGGAGGCAGTTACAGCGAGCAAGGGCTTTTAGATCGCGCAGGTAGTCCTCTAGCGACTCTGCGGGGCGCTGGCGGCGGGTAGCGAAAATATGCCACACGTAGTCTTCATTTACTGGCTGCACGTATAGTCAGTCGAGCATAGCGAGGGCCTCGGAGTACGAGTCGGTTCTGCTGAGTTGTGTAGAGATGCGATGGCTCACCCGTGCGTGCAGTAGACAGAGTTTCTGCTCATCTGTAGTAGCGGAGGTTGGTTGGTTTAGTCAGGGGCTGGTTTATCTCCTCCTCTTCCTCCTCATATTCCTCACTGTCATTCTCATCCAGCAGCTCCTCCATTGCAATTCTCCTCACCTTTGCAATGCTGATTTGTGCAAGACATGGCAGACAATGACAACACCTCCTCTGGCACATATTGTAAAGCCTATCCAGGCTAATCAAGGCATTAGAAATGCATTTTGTTCAATGCTATGGTTGGCTCTATGCTTGCCCTCGTTGAGCAGTGGGCAGAGCTGTGACACTCCTCCTCAGTGCTTTGGGATGGCCCAAGAGTGCCATGAGCTCCATTCTGAGGTGATAGTGCTCGTCACCCACGATCCAACCCTGCACCTGGGCAGGGCTAATGAGTTGCTGTGGCAGCTGCAAATTCCTTTAAGATGTTGGTCTCATGAGTGCTCTCTTTGAAATGAACACACACCTACATAATCCTTGCTGGCAGTCACAGACATCATGAACAGGAACATGGAAACACCATCAACTGGACATTCCCCTCCAAACTACTCACCATCCTGATTTGACATGGCTGTTCCTTCACTATCACTGGTCCAAATTCCTCAGCCTCCCTCCCAACAGCACTATGGTTGTACCAATAAGTCAGTTCACCACCACCATCTTGAGGGCAATTAGGGATGGGCAACAAATGCTGACAACCACATCCCTTAAATTAATAACAAAAATGGGAGTGAAACCCCTTCTAATTCACAATGCATCTGGCTGTTCCCAGGGACCCCCAATGACCACGTGTGTGCAGCTGATTACACCCTGTACCTGTGGGAAATGTGAGATGGCCCCAAAGCCAACTGCTGTAGCAGCCTGGCTATCATCATTGGCTGAGAATATGATGAATTAGTTGGCCTTTCTGAACAGGGAATTGGTCACCTCCTGAATGCAGTTGTGTGTTACAGCCTGGGAAATGCCACACATGTTCAGTGTGGAGCACTAGAATGAGCCCCTGGAGGAGGAGAAAGGAGCTGCAGTTACCTTGAGGGTGACTGGCATGGGGATCCCTCCTAAGTCACGGGGCTGCAAGTCTCATTGTAGGAATACACACAGGTCTGAATGTGTCAATGCTCTTGAGTAATGAAGATAACCCTGGTTCCTCCCAACCACCCTCCTCAATGGCTGGTGCTGTCTGATGACCAGATGGCCTGTGTTGTTGTGGCACAAAGGCCCTCCTCTGCTGAATCCTCTCCTCCACTGCCCTAAGTTGCAAAAAGATTGGTCAAAGCGTCATCAGACTTGAAACATTAACTCTTTTCTCTCCCTACAGATGCTGCCAGACCTGCTGAGATTTTCCAGCATTTTCTCTTTTGTTTCAGATTCCAGCATCCACAGAAATTTGCTTTTATTATAGAGATGTGAGCACCTCTATTGTCATAGCTTTCATTCATAGAGCAGCCACAGCTGGCCAATGGGAATTCAGGACATTTCCATGGGCCACACCCAAAACCCGGCTCATCCTCCCACAAGAATCTGATATCCTGTGAGGTAAATTTTCCGAGCAGCACCTGCTCTCCAGCAACGTAGCAGTTTCTTCTTAGCCAGGTCGATGGACATGAACACTGTGACCCTGTAACTGGAGCTCATCCATCTCCACACGCCCTCCGCCATACTCGATCTTCCTCCTATCTCCTTTCCATCAACTTTACCCTCTCGTTCCCGCAACCATCTTGGAGCATCCAACCATCATCCTTGACCCAAAGACATTGACATCCCTCATAGACCATTGATCTCCTCTGCCTGCAGCTGGACCTGCCCTCCTTCAAAGTCAAGGTTCCTTCTTTCAGCGGAGAGGAAGTCGGGAGATTGAAAACAGCATGAGAAAACAAATAGAGTGATCACAGGAAAGAAGCAATTTGATTTGTTGGAGAAGAAGCTAATTGTTTGGCTTTCTGTAAAGAGAAAGGAGCCCAGGAGATAAAAGAACGCAAGAGGGAAAGAGCAGTGAGGCCCGAGAGGGAGAGGAGACGACGATTGGTGAGTTACAGGTGAGTAAATACTTTATCTAAAGTTTAAGGTGTGTCAATGCAGCTCAGCCATTTGGAATGTGCAGCTTACGGAATGGGAAAGTCATGCAGGCACAAAGTATCCGTCTGCAGGAAATGCCACCAGCTGCAGGAACTTGAGCTCTGGGTTGTAGAATGTAAGCAGTGGCTGGAGTCACTGTGGTGCATCCACAAGGCTGAGGATTACCGGTTGATGTTTAGAGATATGGTCACAAACGGCTAGGGAGTACAGAACTGTAGCAAGAGTCAAGTTTGTGGCTCAGCTGCACAGGAGGGGAGGAGGAAGAGTGGAAGTGGTGTAGTGGTTGGAGATTCCATAGTTAGAGGAACAAACAGATATTTCTGTGATGGTAGCTGTGACTCCAGGAAGGTATGTTGCCTCCCTGGTGCCAGGGTCATGGATATCACAGAGTGGCTGCAGGACAGTCTTCCTTCTTGTGCGGGAGGGGGTTACGGACGTGTGCAGCCAAAGGTCGTGGTCCAGATTGGGACCAATGACATAACCAGGAAAAGGATGGGGTCCTGAAAGTAGATTTTAGGGAGTTAGGAAGAAAATTGAAAAGCAGGAGCTTAAAAGCAGTAATTTCAGGAAGACTCCCAGGGCCACGTGCTGGTACGCATAAGAATAGGAAGATTGAGCAGTTCAATATATGGCTGGAGAAATGAAGTAACAGGGAGGGCTTTAGATTTCTGAGGCATTGGGGACAGGTTACATGTTAACGACACTGGGACAAATTACCTCGCAGGGACGTTTGCTAGTGCCAGTGGGGAGGGATTAAATGAGTTTGGCAGGGGGTGAGGACCTGAGGGGAATTTCAGGGAGGAGAAAAAGTGGCAAGGGGAAATAGAGAAGTATTAATTGATAAAGAGAATGTCGACGTAGTCATATAACGCGGGTACAAAAGAGGTCACGTGTCGGGAGCTCAGGATTTATCCCCGGAAGGATTAGCAGAGTACAAGTATGAAGTAGATGCTAAGTCTTTGATGCCTGCCAACACATTTACATGGTACCAGGAGTTGGCAGTATGGCACAAGGACTTTGACACATTGACTCACTCATTTGTGATGAAAACATTACAGATAGCTGTGAAAGATTCGAGCAGGTGTAGCATGCTGTATCTTTCAACTTGAAATAGATACAGGCTTACACATTAACAAACTTAGCGGGCCCTGAGGCAGTCGAGAAAAGAAAGATGGCATGGGCAGGATATGCATTGACCCAGTGCACTTGAACAAGGTGCTGCTCAGATCTCATCACCCTATGACGACAGTGATAGCAGACATGACAAATTCCAAGGTGTTCAGTATCCCCGAGGTGAAATATGGATTCTGGCAGATCCCGTTAGGTGAAAGTAGCCACATTCATGTCTCTGGTAGGCAGATATCACTTTCTTTGTATGCCCTATGGCTGTACTTTTCAAACTTTTTTTCCTGGGATCCACCTTTAACAATTGGCCGAACTTTGGGACCCACACCAGCCGACCTTCGCAACACACCATTTTCGTTTACCTTTAATGCAACAGGTGAGCTTGGTCCTCATAATCTCACTCCAATCAGGTTCACAGGAGGAGAAAGCAATGCACACATTGGGTGCAGAGTTCAGCCAGTTACTTTGTGCTCTCTTCATCTTTGTGAGGGCGGAACATCTAACCTTGCCCATGTTGGTCATTGTAAAACATAGAACAGTACAGCACAGAACAGGCCCTTCGGCCCTCGATGTTGTGCCGAGCAATGATCACCCTACTCAAACCCACGTATCCACCCTATACCCGTAACCCAACAACCCCCCCCCAACCTTACTTTTTAGGACACTACGGGCAATTTAGCATGGCCAATCCACCTAACCCGCACATCTTTGGACTGTGGGAGGAAACCGGAGCACCCGGAGGAAACCCACGCACACACGGGGAGGACGTGCAGACTCCGCACAGACAGTGACCCAGCCGGGAATCGAACCTGGGACCCTGGAGCTGTGAAGCATTTATGCTAACCACCATGCTACCGTGTTGCCCAATAGCAATAAAGTGCAATAGCAACAAAATGCTTGTTTTTCTCAGCACTGGATACTCCTCAGAGACACTACTCCAGAATGCAGACAGCCTCAAGGACTTGTATGTTTTTAATGTGCTGTCACAGGTGAGGTGCAGAAGTTCAGTCTCTTCTTTTGGAGTTAGCTGTAAGTCTGGGGTCTCAAACTCAAAACATTTTTCACATATCTCCTTTTCAAAATCTGAAGGCTCTCCCTGGAAATTAGCGACAAAAACTGTTGATCAGCGCAGCCAGATATGACTGACTAAGATTTGGCAGTCTATTAGCAGTTCTCTTACTAACAGTGTTTTCTTTGATCTGTCGTAGCAGTGTGTGGAACATGTAGTAGTTTGGGCTTTGTACTCGCACTTGCCAAACTTTCAATGAGTTTTGGAAATCATCTATTTCTTCACAGTGCCGAAAAAAATCATCATCCTTCCCTTGAAATTTGAGGTTCAGTTCATTTTGAATTGAAAAGATGGCTGCGAGGTAAGATATAGTTCGCATCCAAGTTTCATCACCAAACGAATCAGCCAGAGGGGACAGTTTCTCAAGAAGGAAGGCGTGGATTTGATATCTCAGTTTGTAAACACTGACAAGCACCCTCTTGCCAGCCAACTTATCTCTGTGTGGAACAATAATGTGTGTGCTCAGCCTCCATATTGGAACACAGAGTCTATACTTCATCAGGAAACTAATTCGGCATGCCCACACTGACTCTTCCCAACTTTGACAGATGCACCACAGACAACATCCTATCGGGTTGCATCACAGCCTGGTATGGCAACTGCTCGGTACAAGACCACAAGAAATTTCAGAGAGTCGTGAACACAGCCCAGTCCATCACACAAACCTGCCTCCCATCCATTGGCTCTATCTACACCTCCCACTGCCTTGGGAAAGCGGGCAGCATAATCAAAGACCCCTCCCACCTGGCTTATTTACTCTCCAATGTTTTCCATCGGGCAAGAGATACACAAGTCTGAGAACACGTGCAAACAGATTCAAAAACCGGATTTTCCCCACTGTTACCAGACTCCTAAACAACCCTCTTATGGATTGACCTGATTAATACTACACTCCTGTATGCTTCACCTGATGCTGATGTCTATTTGTATTTATTTTGTCTACCTTGTGTTGTCCTATTAGGTATTTTCTTTTTATTTTATTCTCTTTTCATGTACTAAATGATCAGTTTGAACTGCTTGCAGAAAAATACTTTTCACTATACCTCAGTACATATGACAATAAACAAATCCAATCCAAAAAGCTGGGTATTGAGTGCGCTGCGTTTAATGAAATTCACAACTTTCACAATTCTTTTCACCACTACTTCAAGATCGGATGGAATGCCAATGCCACATGGTGAATAAAACAATGATCACAAACAATGTCCTGACCAGCTGCCTCCTTAATCTTTATTATAACTCTATTGTTTTTCATGTTGGCTGCCCCATCGCTTGTGGTTCCTCTGCAATTAACTCAGTCGAGCTAGCACTTCCCAACCACATAACTATTCGATGCTTCAAAACTCTCTGCTCCAGTCGTGTGGGTTGGTAATGTCAGGCAGCACAGCAAATCCTCAACAAATTCATTGTGCCAACATACCTAATGTAAACTAGCAAGGTTGCGCAATCTTAAACATCTGTACTTTCATCCAGTTGTATTGAGAACTCTTGTGCTGACTTTAAATCAGTAATCAGCTGGGCTTCTAAATGCTCAACAATATCGCAAATTCGGTGAGCCACTGTGTTATCACTAAGTGGGATGCATTTCAGTTTTTCAGCTGACCTCTCATCGAGGGCCATACGAACCATGTCTAATGCTGCATGGAGAATTAATCTCACTGCTAATAGTGTGGGACATTTCCTTGTTAGCCACACGGTAAGCTATCATGTAAGAGGCTTTGTCATTCATTGTTACATTTCTGCTAAAGACTTCAGCTGACTATTTAAGTTCTCGCTGCATCCTTTGAAAACAAAATCAAGAAATTTGTCCTCAAACTCACCATGCTTAGTCTTCAAATCCCTTTCAAGTTTTGAGGGTTTTTAAACTATCATTTCAGTCCTTCCTTGCATATAACACAAGGGTTTTGCATCCTGATTTGCATTGGCCCAATTAACAAAGCCACACATCAATAAATCATCTTTATATGCTTTGTTCCTGATTTCAGTTTTTTCTTAGTAGGCTGTAGAGGCCCTAGAGCTCTGTGTACAGCTCACACTAGCATGCCTTACCAGGCCGTGATGCAGCCAGATAGGATGCTTTCGGTGGTGCATCTGTAAAAGTTGGTAAGAGTCAATGTGGGCATGCTTTGTCCTGGTACGGACTCTCCAAAGCAGCTCTCTCTAGCAGATTCAGTTGTGAGATCCTGGCCTGTTTGTGTCTCTGGCCCTTTCTTCCTTATAACAAAATCTTCAGTTCTTCACAGACCTGTTGCCTTGCTTGCTCGCAGCTAGAAAATGGAGGAATCTCTCCTCCATGATTTTGCGCCAAAAGTACAGGGCGTGACATCAGTGTACCTGCTCGCTGCCGCCACCTCTGGTGGGAAGATTGCATGTGCGCTTTTTAAAAACGGTTACAGCCGACATTCTCAATTTAAAAGCCGATCGCGGCCATTGGGCACTTCTCCTGCGATCGGGAATAGTACGACCAATCACTCCCTGGATCACAACCTGCAGTTTGAAAAACCCTGCCTTATGGCATCTCCACCGGCAGCGAGGTCTTCCAGCTGTGCATTGAGCAATTCTTTGCAGGCCAACCTTGCAAGATCATTGTTGATGACACCCTGTTTTGAGTTGTACAATGCAAGAACATGATGCACATCTTTGTTTCATATAACAATCGACAACCGTTTCAATTGTCACAAAAGAACTCTGAATAAGAGTCATCCAGACTTGAAATGTTTGCTCTGTTATCTCTCCACAGATTCTGTCAGACCTGCTGAGATTTTCCAGCATATTCTGTTTTTACTTAAGATTCCATCATCGGCAATAAATTTGCTCTTATTTTAGAATACTTTTGAGAGTTTGACAGAATTAGAGGAGTCAATAATAGGTCATTGGATGGGGTCAGACTGAGGGGGAATGTTAAAAAGCCTAAATCAGGATTAATAAACATGTATGTGAGTACACAGAGTGTGGTCAATAAAATTGGTGACCTACAGGCACAGGTTAACAAATGGATTTCTGATATTGCCATAACAGAGACCTGGCTCAAGAAGGCCAGGACTGGGTGTTAAATATTCCTGGGTACGAGACAGGAAAGGAACATAGAACATTACAGCGCAGTACAGGCCCTTCGGCCCTTGATGTTGCGCCGTCCTGTGAAACCCCTCTAAAGTCCCTCTACACTATTCCCTTATCGTCCATATGCCTATCCAATGACCATTTGAATGCGTTTAGTTAAAAGACAAGGGGGTAGTGACAGTATTGATTCTAGTACCGGAGAGAAAGGATATTCCAGCAGACACAGATTTTAGGTGATTGACAAATGAATAAGGCATCATGAGGTTAAATGTTTTTTACCTGGAATGTACTGTGTGGTGGAAACAGATTCAAATGTAGTGTTCAAAAGGGAACTGGACAGATATTTGGAGAGAAGAAATTGTAGGGATATGTGGAAAGTACAGGTGAATGGAATAAACTGTTCTTCAAATGAGCCAGTGAGGCAAATGGTCTCCTTCTGTACTGTACATATGTCCATATGAATTTGAAGGATGTGAACTGTTCTCAGCATTAACTGGACAATCCAAGTGAGGTACAGTCTGTCCCCCCGGGGAATGAGTCTCACCCATTTATGCATGAAATATAATTGTTGTGCAACTAAGGTATCTTAGAGAAAGAAAGTCCTCTTTCTGATCCTTAGTTTATTCAAGTGTTTCCTTGTGTGGGTTTCCCAGATTACTCCTTTCAATAAAGCAAATAGCCCAGCATTTATTTGAACAGCAGAAAAGATTTTCACCCTTTTCTCCTGCTTTGCTTCATTTCCAGTTCTCTGATTTTACTTTTGCAAATAAGAACATGTTGTAAGCAGGAAGTGAGTCAGGTTTGCTTGACTTTCTTGAGACTTTCCTTTGGGCTCCGCGTCAAGTTGCAACTATTTCCAATTGGAGTTGGCAGAACACACACACATTCTGTTGAAATGTGTGTGACTTTGGAATCTCTGCCCCAGGCTCCAGTATGACTTTGCTCACAGAAATATTTGCACAGTTCCACCAGTAAGATATACCCAATTAGTTCCCCTTTGTCCCAGCCTCCTGGATTTCATAGAATCACAGAATTTACAGTGCAGGAGGCCATTCAGCCCATTGGGTCTGCACCGGCCCTTGGAAAGAGCACCGTACTTTAGCCCACACCTCCACCCTATCCCCGTAAGCCAGTAACCCCACCTAACCCAAGGGCAATTTAGCATGGCCAATCCACCTAACCTGCACATCTTTGCTGCAGATAGTTGTACATTGTGGAATTAACACTATCAGACAATCCAAGAATAAAGGAGCATGGAAAGGTTGTGGAGGGGCAAATCAGCATGCACACAAAATGGTTGCAAGGTTGGCAGAGCAATAACAGCATGTACTGGCTAGCGACCGTCAAATTAATTAGGGCCTAATTTCAGTGCCACCCTACAGCTCGTGAGCTGAAGTAGGGGGAAAATTGATGTATTGATAAGATGGACTGTGTAGTGATATCACAGTAAGACGTCTTACCATACCAGGTTAAAGTCCAACATGTATGTTTCAAACACTAGCTTTCGGAGCACTGCTCCTTCCTCAGGTGAAGGAGCAGTTCTCCGAAAGCTAGTGTTTGAAACATACATGTTGGACTTTAACCTGGTGTTGTAAGACGTCTTACTGTGCTCACCCCAGTCCAACGCCGGCATCTCCACATCATAGTGATATCATGGTGGCGTTGTAATTCACCGACTCACCACTAAGAGTCTCACTAGTATATAAGTGAATGTTAAAGTCAGCTGACCTCAGACTGGCTGGAGGAAGTTGAAGAGAGCGGTTGCTTGACATAATTTTATTGATTTTCATCTGTTGTCTTGTATACAGTTAATGTTAAAAATTCGTTTATAGCTTTAGCTACAATTGTTCTTGCAATAAATCAGACCACACGACAAGAACATTGCATGGTACCTTGAGTTGGGTTGAGCTTAGAGTAACAATTCTGAGCAAAGTGATTTTTTTTTCCTTTGCATCTGGAACAAAATTTGCCAAATGATGCCTTGACCACATCTTTTACACAGAAAAAGAGCAGCACGGTGGCCTAGTGGTTAGCCCTGCAGCCTCATGGCGCCGTGGTCCCAGGTTCGATCCCGTCTCTGGGTAACTGTCCGTGTGGAGTTTGCACATTCTCCCCCTGTTTGCATGGGTTTCACCCGCACAACCCAAAGATGTGCAGGCTAGGTGGATTGGCCAGGCTAAATTGCCCCTTAATTGGAAAAAATTAATTGGGTACTCTAAATTTATATTTAAAAAATCTTTTCCACAGAAAATCTTCATCCTGATCTTCAACCTGTTTGTTGGTGTGTAGTGAGCCACAGGAACTTTCCCATCTTTTTTCAGTAGTAAGTGGGCTGGTAAGTGGCTAGCATTAGTCACAACACATAGGTTCCAATGAATAATTGTCCACAAAAAAAGAGAGAAACTTAAGAATCTTCCTATGCCATTCAACTGTATTACCATCACTGAATCCACCACCACCACCATCATCCTGGAAGTCACCATTGATCAAAAACAATACCAGAGCAGCCATAAACACACTGTGGCTACAAAAATAGGCCAAAGGCTGGGAATTTTTATTCAATAACAAAGCCCGAACCTGAGATCTCTGCCACTCAGAAGAACAGTAAGAAGTCTTACAACACCAGGTTAAAGTCTAACAAGTTTGTTTCGAATCACTAGCTTTCGGAGCACCGCTCCTTCCTCAGGTGAATGAAGAGGTATGTTCCAGAAACATATATATAGACAAAGTCAAAGATGCCAGATAATGCTTGGAATGTGAGCATTTGCGGGTAATCAAATCTTTTACAGATCAAGAGATAGGAGTAATGCCAGGTTAAAGAGGTGTGAATTGTCTCAAGCCAGAACAGTTGGTAGGATTTTGCAAGTCCAGGCCAGATGGTGGGGGGTGGATGTAATGCGACATGAATCCAAGATCCTGGTTGACACCGCACTCATGCGTGCGGAACTTGGCTATAAGTTTCTGCTCGGCAATTCTTCGTTGTCGCGTGTCCTGAAGGCCGCCTTGGAGAACGATTACCTGGAGATCAGAGGCTGAATGCCCTTGACTGCTGAAGTGTTCCCTGACTGGAAGGGAACATTCCTGTCTGGTGATTGTCGTACGATGCCCGTGTGGTGAATGTGATTCACACTATATATAGTTGCCAATATCACTCCATGTATATATGTTCGTTATCTACCCGTTGTAAGATCAATGCTGTATTTAGTTGCCAATATAACTCCGTGTATATATGTTCACTATCCACCATTTAAAGTGCAGTTGCACTATCCGACCACCAGGGGAGTCGCTCTGGGAGTACGCGAGAGTTTGTACTGGGCTCCTCCCATGGCTCCGCCCAGGACTCCTCCCCCTGAGACCGATGTATAAAGATCAGTACCTTAGAGCCAGCCTGCAGTTCATCTGGAGTTCAACGACGAATAGGCTGGCTCTGTTGTAAGCATTAAAGCCTCTGTTCAGATCCAACTACACGTGTTCGCTGAATTGATGGTTCCATCAGCCCGTGCATTCGTTGTCGCAGTGTCTGCATGGTCTCGCCAATGTACCACGCTGCAGGACATCCTTTTCTGCAGCGTATGAGGTAGACAACATTGGCCGAGTCGCATGAGTATGTACCGCATACCTGGTGGGTGGTGTTCTCACATGTAGAGTTTGAGGAAGGAGCAGTGCTCCGAAAGCTTGTGTTTGAAACAAACCTGTTGGACTTTAACCTGGTGTTGCAAGACTTCTTACTGTGCTCGCCCCAGTCCAACGCCGGCATCTCCACATCATACAATATAAAGGGTTCGTGTAATATCATAATTGACCACTAGATGGAGCTAGATGCAGAACTATAGAAAGCACTGACTCTCAGGCTTCTAGGAGAGAGTGCAGAGGAGAGGTCCAGAGAGTGCAGAGTACTGTTATAGATAGGGTGTAGGGACTAGTGTTAGTAGATTGTAGATTACTAGATCATTATTTGCTATAGGAGTTAGTGGTCGAGCTTTAATAAGTAGTGTAATAAATGTTAGCTTTGTTATTGAACTTAGCTTCTGTGATCTTTGTGAACACTACGATATCTATCCTGATAATAAGAATCACAAAGAGCACCACAACAAAGCACAACACAAAATAGTCTTATGCCAATTATAATCCAGAAAAATGAGCAGCCATGAGTTGAGTTTCACCTCCTCTGGTTCTTACGTGGACTCCCAAAGGTTCAGTTAGGAAATTCACTGTCCAGCGCAAGATTGAGCCTCGAAGGCCAGGAAGGACCAAGGATCGACCCCTAACTCTGTGACAAACTCATCATTTTGTGGCAACACAGGGCTACACTTCAGGCCTAAGCCCATTAAGTTTAACAAGTGGCTCAACAGCATTAGTGTTTAGGTTTGTTCAGAATAATTCCACTGAATCGTATGTTCATTTAAATATAGACGAGTGCGAGATTTTACCTTTGTCAAACAAAATAAGCAGGTCTCCTATTGCTTGGAAAATAAGAACCTAAATGGGATAGTGAGCAAAGGGTTCTGGGGAGTACAAATCCACTAATCACGTTCTGTAGTGACATGACTCAGTAGGCCCGGAAGAACGTCAAACCAAGTACAAGTGTTTATTTCTATAGGGATAGAATTGAAAAGTAGAAATGTTATGCCAAACCTGTATCAAACCATGATTCGACTGCATGGAAAGCTCAATATTATTTTGGTTGCCAGATTATAAGGAGATAGAGGCATTGGAGAGGGCTCATAAAAGATTTAGAAGGAGGATACACAAACTATGAGGCCAAGAATGGATGAACAGTCTGGCTCTTTTATTTTTTGAAAAGGGGCGGTTGAAGTGTAACTTAATGCAGGTCTGTAACATTGTTAAATAATTTGACAGACAGAAGAGCAAAACCTAGAGCCATCATGATAAGATAGTCACTAAGAAATCAAATCGGGAATTCAGAAGAAATTTCTTTCCTCAGAGAGTGGTAAAGCGTGGAACCTGCAACCACAAGAAATAATGGAGGTGAATGGTATGGATGCATTTCAGGGGAAGCGAGATAAACATACGAGTGCAAAGGGAATAGAGAATTATACTCATAGAGCCAACTGAGGTGATGTTCAGCTACCAAGGCCACAAGCTTTTGAATTCCCCCTTTAAATCTCTATTTGAAGATGGTCCTTAAAAGGTGCTCCGGGGGCAGCACGGTGGCGCAGTGGGTTAGCCCTGCTGCCTCACGGCGCCGAGGTCCCAGGTTCGATCCCGGCTCTGGGTCACTGTCCGTGTGGAGTTTGCACATTCTCCCCGTGTCTGCGTGGGTTTCGCCCCCACAACCCAAAGATGTGCAGGGTAGGTGGATTGAACACGCTAAATTGCCCCTTAATTGGAAAAAAATTAATTGGGTACACAATTTATTTTAAATTAGAGGTGCTGCATGACCAAGCTCGACCACCTGCCGTTATATTGCCTTATAAGGCTAGGGGTGGACATCTGCTTTATAACACTCCTGTGAAGCTTTAATTGTGTTAATTTTGAAGAATGTGAGGAGACCTGAGCGGGGCATAAATGCTGTAATGGACTGTTTGACCTGTCTCTCTGCTGCGTGTTCTATGTAATTCTGTGTAATCAATCTCTTCTTGTGCATAGTGTACAAAATGTGACTGAAAGTGCATTTGGCACACAGTCTCTGACTGAAGGGAAAATGGCCAACTCCTATCCCAATGCTCTGAGTGCACCAAAAATAGCTCAAGATAAAGGAAAATAAAAGGTGCATTCATAACCATGGCTATATCACTGGTCAAGATGCCAAAATGAAGTGCTTCAACTGCGAGACACGACAGATTCTGAGGATGAGTCGAGTCGATTTTCCACATCCATTTTGTTCGGCTGGGTTTGGTGATGGGAGTGGAATCTCTTATGAGATACCCAAATCGCCTGGCCTCCAGCCATCCTCCAAGTCCTGGAAACCTTGGACCTCACTGCCTCTGCCTGCAGATCAGAAAGGGTGAGGCGCTCAACGGTTTGTGACCCCAAGGCTTCTCTAAAACTAAGTCCCACCGAGGTGTGTGTCTCTGCGCTGGTGGAGAATGTACCCAATTAATTTTCCAATTAAGCAGCAATTTAGTGTGGCCAATCCACGTACCCTGCACGTCTTCGCATTGTGAGGAGAGACCCACGCAGACACGGGAAGAATGTGCAAACTCCACACGGACAGTGACCCATGGCCAAGATTGAACCTGGGACCTCGGCGCCATGAGGCAGCAGTGCTAACTACTGCGCCACTGTGCTGCCTCTTGTCGTAACATAGAGAAATTTTCCCCTTACCAAGGGGCACCTAGTAATTTAAAGTGTGATATAGTTAATAAATGTACTGGTGGCTGGGCCAAGCATTAGCATACTGCAGCTCAAAATAGTCGGAACATCATATGTGGCACTTCCTTATTGCATTGTGGTGACAAAGCTGCAAGTTTGAGTGAATTACGTGAGTAAGCAGCTAAATGGTTACCCCCCAGGCCCACAGATTGACAGGAAACAGGTCAGTGACAATGCTTCTCCACATTTGGAATTCCTGATCCTGACCTGGAATTCAAGGGAAGCCATAAGGAAGAACGAACACTTCACTAACATGGAGAGAAAATACAGAAAGAAGAACTAAGTGTGACGGGAAAAGTTCCCGAGTCAAATTTCCCTTCATCCTGCCCTTGTCAAACGTCCCTGATTAACCTTCTAGTTTCAGTCAGAGATTGCCATTAATGAAATATTTAGCCAAGGTAAAGATGGCCTGACCCTATTCTATATTAAAAAGCTGTGAGAGAAGGCGGAACTGGGGGCTCTATCCACGAGCAGGGCTGTGGAACAGCTTAGGAAGGCGAGGGGAGTGGTGTACGAGCATGGGGAAAAGGCTAGCAGACTGTTAGCGCAGCAACTCAGGAGGAGGGAGGCGGCCAGGGAAATAGGTAGAGTAAGAGGCGGGGGGGGGGGGGGGGGGGGGGGGGGGGCGCAAAGTGGAGGACCCGGCAGAATTGAATTAGGTATTCCGGGACTTCTATCGTAAGCTGTATACTTCGGAGCCGCCGGAAGAACCGGAGGGGATGAAAAGGTTTCTGGACGGGTTAACATTCCCAACAGTAGGTGGGGGGGAGAGTGGAAGAGCTGGGGGCCCCGATTAGAGTAGAGGAGGTATTGGGGGGCCTTAAGGCCATGCAGTCGGGGAAGTCCCCGGGGCCGGATGGATACCCAGTAGAGTTTTATAGGAAGTTCTCTGAGCTGGTGGGCCCGGTCTTGGCGAGGGTTTTTAATGAGGCAAGGGACAGAGGGACCCTGCCGCCGACAATGTCACAAGCCACCATATCACTGATATTGAAGCGGGGTAAAGACCCGGAGGCGTGCGGGTCCTACAGGCCAATCTCCCTGATTAATGTAGACGCCAAGCTCCTGGCAAAGGTACTGGCGGGTAGAATGGAGGACTGTGTACCGGAGGTGATTGGGGAGGATCAAACGGGGTTTGTGAAAGGTAGGCAGCTGGCGGCCAACCTTTGACCGGGTGGAGTGGGACTATCTATGGGAGGTGCTCGGACGGTTTGGGTTCGGGGAGGGATTGGTGGACTGGATCAAATTATTATATCAGGCCCCGAGGGCCAGCGTCAGGACCAACAGAGAAGTGTCGGAGTATTTTAGGTTGTACCGAGGGACCAGACAGGGCTGCCCGCTCTCCCCGCTGCTGTTTGCGCTGGCCATAGAGCCGCTGGCGATTGCGCTGAGAGCCGCAGAGGGTTGGAAGGGGATGGTGAGGGGCGGGGTTGAACATAGGGTTTCTCTTTATGCAGACGACCTGCTCCTGTATGTGTCGGACCCAGTGGCCGGGATGGGAACTATACTGGGAATGCTGAGGAAGTTCGGCCAGTTCTCAGGATACAAATTAAATACGGTCAAGAGTGAAATGTTTGTGGTCCAGGCAAGGGGCCAGGAGAACAGATTGAGAGGGCTACCGTTTAGGCTGGTTGAGGAAAATTTCCGGTATTTGGGAATCCAGGTGGCACGAGACTGGGGCAGGCTGCATAAGTTAAATTTGGCCAGGGTGGTGGAGCAAATGAAGGGAGAGTTTCGGAGATGGGATGCACTCCCGCTGTCGCTGGCAGGGAGGGTGCAGACTGTAAAGATGACAATCCTCCCTCGATTTTTGTTTATTTTTCAGTGCCTCACGATCTTTATCCCACAGTCCTTCTTCAAAAGAATTAACGGGCTGATCATGAGCTTTGTCTGGGCGGGAAAATCCCCGCGGATGAAGAAGGCGATGTTGGAGACGAACCGCAGCGAGGGAGGGCTGGCTTTGCCGAGTCTCATCAATTATTACTGGGCGGCCAACGTCGCTATGATAAGGAAGTGGATGGTGGGTACGGGGTCCATTTGGGAGGGGGTGGAGGTGGCTTCGTGCAGGGGCTCCAGCTTGGAAGCCCTGGTCACGGCTCCTCTACCGCTGCCGCCGGCCAAGTACACCACCAGCCCGGTAGTGGTGGCGACCCTGCGGATATGGGGCCAGTGGAGGAGGCATGTGGGGGAGATGGGGGCGTCTGTCTGGGCGCCAATCTGCGACAACCATCGGTTTGCCCCCGGGAGTATGGATGGGGGGTTCCGAGTATGGCGGCGGGCGGGAAGGGTGGGTGATATGTTCCTGGAAGGGAGCTTTGCGAGTCTGAGGAGCTTGGAGGAGAAATTTGGGTTGGTAAGGGGAAATGATTTTAGATACCTACAGTTGCGGGACTTTGTTCGTAGACAGGTCCCATCTTTCCCACGCCTCCCGCCAATGGGGATCCTCGACAGAATAGTCTCTAGGAGGGAAGAAGGGGAGGGTAGAGTCTCGGGTATATATAAGGTGCTCATGCGGGAGGAAGGGTCCCAGACAGAGGAACTGAAACTTAAATGGGAGGAGGAGCTAGGCGGGGAAATGGAGGATGGGCTGTGGGCAGAGGCCCTGAGTAGGGTAAATTCGACCGCGACATGTGCTAGGCTCAGGCTGATTCAATTTAAGGTCCTTCACCGGGCCCATATGACGGTGGCTCGGATGAGCAAATTCTTCGGGATAGAGGACAAATGCGCTAGGTGCGCGGGAGGACCAGCGAACCACGTGCACATGTTTTGGGCATGCCCTAAGCTGAGGGGGTACTGGGAGGGATTTGCGGGGGTCATGTCCCAGGTGCTAAAAACAAGGGTGGCGATGGGTCCAGGGGTGGCAATTTTTGGGGTTTCGGAGGACCCGGGGGAGAAAGAGGCTGATGTTTTGGCCTTTGCTTCCCTGATAGCCCGGGCGACGAATACTATTGGCGTGGAGGGACTCAAAGCCCCCGAAGACGGAGTTGTGGCTTGCGGACATGTCGAGTTTCCTGGGGATGGAAAAAATTAAGTTCGCCTTGGGTGCAGTGGGGGTGGGGAATCCAAGACTGCGGTGCGGTTGCCGAGGGGATTTGAAAAATCACGGCTGCCTTTAAAAATGGCGCCTCGATCCACGAAGTTTACATAGGTTTACATAGAATTTACAGTGCAGAAGGAGGCCATTCGGCCCATCGAGTCTGCACCGGCTCTTGGAAAGAGCACCCTACCCAAGGTTAACACCTCCACCCTATCCTCATAACCCAGTAACCCCACCCAACACTAAGGACAATTTTGGACACTAAGGGCAATTTATCATGGCCAATCCACCTAACCTGCACATCTTTGGACTGTGGGAGGAAACCGGAGCACCCGGAGGAAACCCACGCACATACGGGGAGGACGTGCAGACTCCGCACAGACAATGACCCAAGCCAGAATCGAACCTGGGACCCTGGAGCTGTGAAGCGATTGTGCTATCCACAATGCTACCGTGCTGCCACCGAGGTTGTCCTGGTGAGCTTAGCTAGTCAGTGCAGGAAGTGATGTGAGTGCAGCCTCAATGGGGTGTTCCTTGCCAAGACCAAATAAAGTCAAGTGACGTTGCCTAGCGGGGTCTTTCACAGCGCTGCAGTCACTGAGAAACATTCCACTCAACGCATCCAAATCGGGATCCTGTTCTATAAATTAATTATCACATGCTTAGTTATCTACTCCAAGATTTGGAAAGATATCCCAA
>NC_052161.1:12343340-12424664 GCF_902713615.1 Scyliorhinus canicula
GGCAGAACAACAGGCGTGGTGTTAGATTCAGGCGATGGAGTCACACATGCAGTTCCTATATATGAAGGGTTTGCAATGCCACATTCCATCATGAGGATTGATATTGCAGGACGTGATGTATCTCGCTATTTACGTCTGTTCCTTAGAAAGGAAGGATATGACTTTCATACATCGTCAGAATTTGAGATTGTGAAAACAATCAAAGAGGTAGATAGAATATTATACTTTTATTGCACATAAATTGACTTAGTATGATTGATAATTTGTTTAAAGTGTTGGGAATGAGTTCTCATTTGGTAATGTAAAATAATAAATTTATGTCTTCCTTAATCACTACAAAGATTGCCTTCTTTAATTGAAAATAATTTTTTTTGTACACCACGTGGGCAGTAATAACAAATGATGTATATGATTTTCTCAGAAGGGGTAAGTCCAATGTGGGGGGCTAGCAATATGCGAGTCCCGAGTCTGCATTAGTGGATAGCAGTACCACAGCTATCTTCCTGGAGTTGGCCTTTTAATTAGCCATCACTCAGCCCAACATCCATTTAAGACAGTGGGCTGGCTCTTCCACGCAGCCAGCCCAATCAGGGGCCAGGCAGCTCTGTAGCTTTAGCAGCAGGGACAGCTGGCTTCTGCTGAGGCTACCAGATGAATGAGGAGCCCTTGCAGAGGATTGGAAATTATTTTCCTCTGCCGGACAGGTAGGCCCCGACAATCAGAGGTGTAGCCATTCTAATGGCAGTGTCAGTGCTGCTTGCGTCTCGTTATTTGGGCCAAGGAGCCTCTGACATCAATGGCACCCACCTGGGATTCTGCAGAGTGCCCATCTCCTTGCAGATGGGCGATCTCTCCACGCAATGCAGGCTGCTCCATGCTGGCGATATGCCAGCAACCCCTCAAACTAACCCGTTGAGTGCCCCTTAATTATTTAAATCGGCGGGGGGGGGCCTTGGAAAACATTGCCGTATGACTGCAAACCTGAGGGGTATGGTAGCAAAGTGGTTATGTTACTGGATTAGTAATCCAGAGGCCTGAACCAATGATCTGGAGCCATAAATTCAAGTCCTACAGTGCCAGCTGTGGAATTTAAATTCAGTTAAATAAATAAAACTAGAATGGAAAGCTAGTATCATTAATGATTAATAATAATCTTTATTATTGTCACAAGTAGGCTTACATTAACACTGCACTGTAGTTACTGTGAAAAACCCCTAGTCACCATATTCCGGCGCCTGCTCGGGTACACTGAGGGAGAATTCAGAATGTCCGAATTACCTAACAGCTCATCTTTCGGGACTTGTGGGAGGAAATCTGAGCATCCGGAGGAATCCCACGCAGACACGGGGAGAACGTGCAGACTCCGCACAGACAGTGACCCAAGCCGGGAATCGAACCTGGGACCCTGGTGCTGTGAAGCAACAGTGCTAACCACTTGCTACTGTGCCGCCTACCTGGTTCACTGGTGTCCGAACCTGGTCTTGCCTATATGTGACTTCAGACTCACAGCAATATAATTGGCTATTAACAGCCCCCTGAAATGGCCGTTCAAACCCTCAGTTTTATAGGGATGGGCAATAAATGCTTCCCTTGATTGAGTTAAAAAACTGTGAATGCTTAGAAGGTAGTGTGACAATTTACCAATTGGTTGCCTTTATGTAGAATCCTGAATTCAATTATCACGTTAAAGAATGTCTCACCTATAATTGTCATCTTTCTTTGAGGACCAAAAGTTTAAAATTATTGTTTTAATTTTTGATGCTCATTGTGCCTTTCTGGGAAATGACCTGGCAAATTGTCTTTGTGCTTTGCAGCGTGCCTGTTACCTGTCAATAAATCCACAAAAAGATGAAACTCTGGAGACTGAGAAAGCCCAGTACATCTTGCCCGATGGAAGCACAATTGAAGTAAGGCATCAATCTCATCTCGTGCCTGGTTGCTAATGCTGCTTGTTCAAGTTAAGTCATAACAGACGGACAAGGGGAGCACAGATTTAATCTGGACAAGGAGAGCGCAGGTTCAACTTGGCAAAAGGAAGAGGAATGGATTTCCAGATGGGATAGTGGGGGCAGAAACCCTTGAATAATTTGAGAACAGTCAGATGCTATAATGGGGGACTCTTCTTTTTTTTTTTGTTGTCTATGTGAGCTAGGATGAGGTGAGTGACCTTCCTCATCCATATGATATCCTATGATCTTGTGACCATCAGGCATTATTTTATGGTGGCTTTTTCCTCAACCCTTTGGAAGTGGAGGAATTTTGTGCCATAATACACAACATGATTAGGTTTCCTTCCTTCCTGTACCCACTGTGCCAAAGGAGAAACAGATTTCTGTTAGGATATAAGAACGGAAGAAATGGGAGGAATCGGCCAAATGCCCCTCTAGCCTGCTCTGCAATTCAGTAAGATCATGGCTGATCCTCTAAGTCAACTCCACTTTATCACCCCACTCCTTCATTCACAAAAATCAGTCTATAATGTGAAGTCTCATGGACAGTGCACAATGTCAAATGAAGAATGATTTGATAAATTGGGGAAATGATTGACGGTGTATAAGTTAACTAATGGCACCGAGGAAGTGAACCTAGAATAATGTTTTTCGGTGTGTTGAGCCAGCAAAACAAGTGGGCATCGTTTCAAGGTCGTTAAAGGCAGATTTAGGATTGAGGTTAGGAATGGTTTCTTTATGCAGCCTGATTAACATAGAGATTGAGTTTCCAGAAAGTATAGTTGATGCTGGGGGCCTGGATTGATTTGCTGGGACTCTCGTGTGCAGGTAACTAAAGTAGCATACTGAGTAAGTAGAGCAGTCCCCAAACGTCATAAGCTTAATTTAAAAAAAACTATAAACAAATTAGTTAATAATCCAAAAAGCACTCAGTTGTTCTGTATTTAACATACATATATCATAGAACCTTGGGGACAGCAGTGTCCAAACATTTTATCTTTCTTGAATGCCACAGAGCATTGCAGGCCAAATATAAAGTTTAAATCCAAGTTCCCATTATATTGCAAATATCTCAGGTTGGTGATGCCAACAGGTGTGTCCTGAATTAGGATTTATCAGCCATAGAATCAACAGTCCATTCCGAACTCCCAGGTCCATTAAATTCAAATTAGACAGACAATTAAGATATAAGTGCAAACAAGATGAGTTGCGTAGAGTCTGTGGCCAGAATGCCAGAGTGTGATGGCCATATTTTGCGTGGACCTGCTTCGAAACGTCTCAAGTGTGAACAATGAATGTGTTTCTACCAACACAATCGTATTAAGTTAATCTTTCCTCTACACCCTAGCTATGACTGTAAGATTACATACTGAAGTCTGTCCGTCCTTCCCTTTGTGCAGTATGCGTTGTCTGTATAGCATCCAAGAAACAATACTTTTCACTGTATACTAATACATGTGACAATAATAAATCAAATCAATCAGTTTCTGGGCGCATTTTCATGTTTCAAATATGTTAAATAGCGATATAAATAATAGCATTCTGGCCAGTTGGAATGTCTAGAGAAATGCTTCATCTGGCTTGATTTATATTCTTTTCTTGATTGGTGTCCTGTGAAAACCAAGAACATTTATAGTTGTATTTCTTTCTTCTTTGCAGATCGGCCCTGCGAGGTTCCGTGCACCTGAGCTGCTCTTTCGACCTGATCTGATTGGTGAAGAGTGTGAAGGAATCCATGAAGTCTTAGTCTTTGCAATTCAGAAATCTGACATGGATCTTAGGCGAACGCTTTTCTCTAACATTGTGCTGTCAGGAGGATCAACTTTATTCAAAGGTACCGTTTAATGTATTAACTGAACCGTTTGGAACTTGCAAATTGAGATTGGCTCTGTCTCTCTCTCTATATTGATTACCTCCCCATGTTAAAATGCTACAACCATCATTTGCATGTTTCATGTCCTGTATTCATCAACATTTTTATCAGAAAGCACAGTGTGTTTTTATTCTGTATAAATAGTGGTAGCACAGTGTTGTAGCACTAGGGCATTACAGCAGTCATATAACATTGGAAGACAAATGTGATTTTACCAAGTTCGTGATCTCAGCCATGCGATTGTGTGGATCAGGTGCTTTTCTACGGCAAGAGAAAGTCTCCAGCCAGCTGCAGTTAAATACCTGGTACCAAATTCGGACTGCATACATGGATGGCTTATAGAAGCTGTTAATAAGGATGTACAATTTAATTACTGTATTTTTAAAAATTCTAGGCTGCACATAACTCTGGGAAAAGTCCCAGTTAACAAGCAACAGTTCGTAACATCACAGTGGTATGGCTGGGCGCCGCTTATTTATGGTCCCCAGAAGACTTGCTTCATTGTGCCTGAGCTTCCACTCATGACTCAGTTGGGTGTGGTATGTTGGTGGAACTGGAATTTATTGCTGTTTCCCTTCCCTTGCTATGGGGATTACTATCAGGAGGCAGGCTACCCCAACAGCCTGCCTGGACAGGGACAACAGCACGTGGCAAATCGCAACCAGATAATTTGTTGGGCGGTGTGGCCAGTCTTAAACAAAAATGTGGCATTCAGATGTGACAACTAAATTCAGAGCCCCCTATATTTGGTAATAGGTTACTTTTAGATCATTCGGTGTATTCATCCTTGTCCCGATAATACTGCAGAAAGCCTTTTGTGAGGGCTACGAAGAGTCCAATGCGTTTGTGAGTCAAATGAAACATAATTTTATTTACAGAGCACAGTACTTTGTTTCTGGTCTTCTCTCTAGGCGGTACCTAACTGGCTGGCTCTAATATATATAATATATATATTATATACAAAACAGAAAAGGTTAACGATTGCCACACCCCCTCATCGAAGGAGCTCATATTTCCCAAGATAACCAATTGTCCTTGCCCAATAGGATCTGTGCAGGTTACAACAGGCACATTGAAAATTAAAGTGCCAGTGGGAACCTTCAATATCACACTGCCCAATGTCCTTTGTATTAATTGGGAGGAAGCAAGAGTTCTACAGTAGTATATACAATAGTTCCCGCTGCTCAATGACTGCAGATGATAGTCATAATTATGGTAACAACTGAATATCTCTTTGTTCCACTTTTATCATTTGAAATGGAAATATTTTAGACAGCTTGAATATTTTTAACGCTTCATTTAAAATGGTCCACTCAATAGAGTTTGTTAGCCGCAGGTGCATGACCACTGATTTTCAAGTGTTCTCACTACTGATGACAAACTATGGGCGGGATTCTCCCCTACCTGGCGTGACGGAGGGTCCTGGCGTAGGGGAGTGGCGCCAACCACTCAGGGGTCGGACCTCCCCAAAGGTGGGGAATTCTCCCCACCTTTAGGGGCCAGCCCCGCGCCGGAGCGGTTGGTACCAGAAGACTGCCGCAAAAAACTGGCGCCCCCGGCAGCGGGGCAGGCCGAAAGGCTTTCGCCGGTCGGCGCATGCGCCGGCAGTGACGTCAGCGGCAGCTGGCCGCTGACGTCACTGCCGGCGCATGCGCGATGTGGGGTTCTCTTCCGCTTCCGCCATGGCGGAGGCCGTGGCGGTCGCGGCGGTCGCGGAGGAGAAATAGTGCACCCAGGGGACTGGCCCAGAGTCTGAGCAGGGGGCCCCGATCGCGGGCCTGGCCACCGTGGGGGCCCCCCCCGGGTTCGATGGACCCCGGGGCCCCCTCGCGCCGCTGATCCCGCCGTTCCAGAGGTGGTTCAAACCTCGGCGGCGGGAGAGGCCTCCCAGCAGCGGGACTTCGGCCCATTCGGGCCGGAGAATCACCGCAGGGGCCTCTCCGATCGGAGTGGTGAGATTCCGCCGCCGCCACTTCCCGGGTGGCGGAGAATCTCTGCCACGGCGGGGGCGGGATTTTCGGCGGCCCCAGGCGATTCTCGCCCTATATCAGCAATGTTCAATTACATGTTTGGTTTGACATGATGAAAAGATCGCACTGCATTGATCCAAACTTGCAATATAACAGATATGTTCATCATATTGGGATTTACAATTAGACAACTTATGCCTGGAAATCCTGCTTACAGTGTTAAAGGAAAAAAAAGCATCACATTTGTCTGTTATTTTAATATCTGCATTTATCAGTTTATTTTATCTTGCTAATCTAGTGGATAAACAAATATCAGACAAGCGCTTTAAACTTTTGTTTGTTCTTTTCCATATCAGTTGGGAGTCAAAAAATATTTTTTATCCTAGAAAAAAATTGTCATTGGTAAAATGAAATTTAAATTCAGTTCAATGTGAATCCGATAAGGAAAATCTTTTTTGGGAAAAGTCAAAACAGTGAAAATTAACTGCAGTGAAAGATCATATGGTAAAGATGGAATTGATTTATGTTACCCAAGCAGGTGCCATGTTCAATTCCTGTTCAATGCTGAGCTAGCTGATCTCTGTCAGGTCTGTAAGAGCTTCTGTGGTTGACATTGGTGTGCTTGTGAAGTGGAGAGGTAAATGTCCTGTGTCTGATGTCCTGTGATTTCTGCTCGAAATCTGTCATTTCCAAATGTTTTTGATATTGGGTGTGCCCGGGATGGAGGCACAGTCAAATAATTTGCCCACTGTCTGTGTCTATGCTGGTGAAGAGGGCGAGGAGCGGGAAGAAGTACTAGTTTCCCCAATCCACCTTTCTCCCCACTCCATAAGAAATGTTGCATTGGCAATTCACTTTTTTTGAAAGGTCTTTCGTTGTAATTGAGCTGTAATTCATGCTTCAAAATCTACATAGGTATGATTTAATCTGGGCAGCATGGTGGCCTAGTGGTTAGCACAACCGTCTCACGGCGCTGAGGTCCCAGGTTCGATCCCGGCTCTGGGTCACTGTCCATGTGGAGTTTGCATGTTCTCCCCGTGTCTGCGTGGGTTTCGCCCCCACAACCCGAAAATGTGCAGAGTAGGTGGATTGACCGTGCCAAATTGCCCCTTAATTGGAAAAAATAATTGGGTAATCTAAATTTATAAAAATAAAAAAAAAGGTATGATTTAATCCTCTCATTCTTTTATTGGTCTTGATTTTGGAGTCAGATGTGAACCATAGCACCCTGCAGAGCAGAAAGAGGCCATTTGGCCCATTGTGTCTGCACCGACCCTCCGAGCAAGCACCCTACCTAGGCCCACACCCCCACCCTATCCCCATAACCTCACCTGCAAATCTTTGGACACCAAGGGGCGATTTAACTTGGCCAATCCGGGGCAGCACGGTGGCGCAGTGGGTAGCACTGCAGCCTCACGGCGCCGAGGTCCCAGGTTCGATCCTGGCTCTGGGTCACTGTCCGTGTGGAGTTTGCACATTCTCCCCGTGTTTGCGTGGGTTTGCCCCCACTACCCAAAAGATGTGCCGGCTAGGTGGATTGGCCATGCTAAATTGCCCCTTAATTGGAAAAATGAATTGGGTACTCTAAATTTTAAAAAAACATGGCCAATCCACCTAACCTGTACATCTTTGGACTGAATCTTTGGAACGAACAGTGCTAGGCATTCGTTATACTTACACTTGCCTCCAGATCTTTTGCAATGGAACTTGTCATTATGAGAGAACAACACCCTCAGCAGGAGATCTGGGACTGGGTGAATAAGGCAAGCAACATTGTATCTCCATTTCCAATCAGATTGAAAAAACCCTCACTGACCCACATAATCCAAACCAGGAGTGGAAGTTAAATTCAATGTCAAATCATATACAGAAAATAAATAAGGGAATGAAAGATGTGATTTTGAGAGCTGTAGGAGAAAGAAGTTTTAATATTTCCGACAATAATTCAGAATTGAATGAGAGGTTTTTTTCAGCGGTAATTAAAACCTGATGTGACATAAAATGAAATAGTAAATTATTTAGAACACTCTTTTATTTTCATTTTTAGAACTGGTGGCACAGTGGTTAGCACTGCTGCCTCACAGCTCCAGAGTTCAATTCCGGCCTCGGGTGACTGTCTGTGGAGCTTGCACATTCTCCCCGTGTCTGCGTGGGTTTCCTCCGGGTGCTCCGGTTTCCTCCGACAGTCCAAAGATGTCCAGGATTGGCCGTGCTAAATTGTCCCTTAGTGGGCAAACGGTCGGGTTACGGGGTAGGGTGGAGGCGTGTGCTTAGGTGGGTGCTCTTTACAAGTGCCTCTGCAGACTCGATGGGCCGAATGGCCTCCTTCAGTAGATTCTCTGATTTAGACGAGGGGACTCTTTGCACAGTGGAATGACCCAGGGTGGCATTTTCCGGTCGATCCCACTCAGAGACTGGAAATTCCCACCCGAGGTCAACGGACCTTAAAAAGATGTGCCAAATGTTACGCCTGCTCGTGATCATTCCCACGGTAGGCAGGACTGGAACATTTACCTCATTGTCCTTCCACCTTTGGGACCTGGGTTCGGATCCATTCAAGTCCAGTGGGCTACTTCTCTTTACTTTATGGTTAAAAGTGTAATGATTCGGGGTAACACATCCTAAGCCCCATTGAATATAACCCCACATAGCCACAATTCAGACCAAAGGAAGTCTAAATTGGCAAACTCCCAATCCGGTGGATTCACGGATGGCAGGGAAAAGATGCAGAACTATTGCAGTAATACACAAAGAAATATTTTTTTGCTGGCGATTTGAGGGGTAGTGAGAAGAAATTTCCTTTGGTTTCTATGTGATAGCAAGGTTGAAATTCTTTCGGCTATGTTTACTGCTATTTAAAAAAAAAAAAATTTAGAATACCCAATTAATTTTTCTCCAATTAAGGGGCCATTTAGCGTGGCCAATCCACCTAACCTGCCCATCTTTGGGTTGTGGGGGTGAAACCCACGCAGACATGGGGCGAATGTGCCAACTCCACACAGACAGTGACCCAGGGACGGGATTCGAACCTGGGTCCTCAGTGCCGCAGTCCCAGTGCTAACCACTGATGTTTACTGCTATTTCTTGCTTATTCTTAAAACAGTTCCGGACGATTGTGTAGATATTGACCAGAGGAAGTCTCTCCCCATTATTAGGAGAGAAAAGAAGGATTGCCACTGTGCATTTGGCTGTTGTGTACACAGTAAAAAAAGTTTACTCTATTTGAAGTTTCCACTCCCAATCCTGCCCCTTAGATGTGCAGGTTAACTGGAATTAAGCGGAAACAGGGATAGGGAGTGGGAGTGAGCCAAGGTAGGGTGCTGTTTTGGAGGATCTGTGCAGACTCGATGAGCCGAATAGCATCCTTCTGTGCTGTAGGGCTTCTATGGTTCTCTTCATCCCATATCCCTTAATCTTCCCCAATGCTCTTCCGTGTGATACCTTATCAAAGACTTTCTGAAAATCCTAGGTTGCCCATAACTCTGGGGAAAGTCCATCAAATGCATTTCTCCCATCTACCCAAAGAAAAGTCATGGTATGGAAAGTTTAATGGCCCATTGAAACCCATGTCTCTAGCCTCTCGGTTCTCCCATAATATCAAGCAGCTCCACTGTGTTTTTGTCTCTACAACCCTGCCTAGCAGATTGTTACAAATATTTATTACTGTTGGAGTAAAAAGTTTCTTCCAAGCATCTGTATTAAAACTATTTCTCACCAGCAAATGTTGAGGTGATTCTCTTCGACCTCACCTTTAGGCATTTCCCTGAATGTTTTTCCCATAATTTGGGCCCTGTCCCACACTCAAGATGTTTTATTAAGGCACTATACAAGTGTAGGTTGTTAATGTTCACGTGTCTATTTGCTGCTTCATCTAGATTGTGGCCTTACCTTACTACTGTATCCATTTATACCAGTCAGTAGTTTATATATCTCAGTGAAATCTCCCTTTCAGCACTTTGTGTAGATTGTAGAGTCAAAGTTTCTGTAGTCTTGCCTCGGAGCTCCCCTCTCTTTTAATCTACCCATTCGTAGTTAAATGTTGCTTTTGCTTTAGTACAATATTTTTTTAAAAAATTAACTAAGGACATAGCAATTATTCAGCATAATCCCCCACCATCTCTGCAGATTTTATTTTGCATTTTATTACCTACTTGTGGGGATTTGTTCTGCTGTTAACACCCAGGAGGACTATGGCAGAGGTATGGTGTTTTTTGGTTACGGTATCAATTGACTCAAGAATTAATGTCTACAGAAACAATGCAAATAAAAAAATTGCACCAGAACGTGAGCTATAAGCCAGAGTTGAAAATCCTACCACTTATGGGCTTCAATGATTAGAAACAGTATTCCTTTAAAAGTTCAATGTAACTCATAACTTTTTTCCCTCTTTACGTTACTTTTAATCAGTTGGTCCGGTTAAAATTAATGGTCAGAAAATCCTGCTGGGGCTTACTGACCTCTTGTCCCTTATCCTCCCTTCTCTCCTCCCTCCCTTCCTGCATTCCCAAGAATCCTCGCTGGCTAAAAATTAACAAAATCTGCCCAGCTGTTGGAAAGGAAGAGTGTTTATTTTCTACAGGGAGGTGGAAGCTTCCCACAAGAGTGTGAAACATGAATATACCCACATCGGGACGCTTTATCTTAGAGAACATAGAACATACAGTGCAGAAGGAGGCCATTCGGCTCATCGGGTTTGCACCGACCCACTTAAGCCCTCACTTCCACCCTATCCCAATAACCCCATCTAACCTTTTTGGTCACTAAGGGGCAATTTATCATGGCCAATCCACCCAACCTGCACGTCTTTGGACTGTGGGAGGAAACCGGAGCACCCGGAGGAAACCCACGCAGACACGGGGAGAATGTGCAGACTCCGCACAGACAGCGACCTAGCGGGGAACCGAACCTGGAGCCGACCCGGCCTAGTGCTGCCTTTACTTTTCATCATTTTCCTGATACAACTCACAATGGAACAGACCGTTTATACAGCACAGAAATAGATATTTGGCCGAAATAGTCCATGCTGCGGTTCATGGTCTACCCAAACCTCCTCCTATCTTTTTTGATTTAAACTGAACATCATTACTTTCAGCTCCCTTCTTCCGAATGTGCTTATCTGGTTTCCCCTTACACACATTTATACTATGCGCTTCAACCACTCCGTGGTAGTAAGTTCCATATTTTTACCACTCTTTGGGTGAAGAAGTCTCTTCTGAATTCCCTATCGGATTTTTTGGTAACTATCTTATATTGTTGGCCTTTAGTTATGCTCTTCCCAACAAGAGGAAACATTTGCTCTGCATCCACAATCTTTCACAATTTTAAAGGTTACCACCAGGTCACTCCAATGCCTGACAATTCTTTGCTGTTATATATACCCAATACCCATGTATTTCTGGTATCATCCTTCTAAATCTTCTCTGCGCCCTCTCCAGTGCCTCTATATCCTTTTTGGAACATGAGTAGTAGGAATGCTCGTTCTTAGTAGCTTTTTCAAAGACACACTGAGCCTTTTAGAGAATAACAGAGGGCACTTTTTTATTTCTTGCATTTATTCCTCTCTCTTCAGCACACAAATCACCTGACTTTAATGCATTCAACAGAAAATGCTATAGGAACAGACTGCGCCACTTAACTGTGGCTCTGTTGCATCAGTCATTCGCTTCCATTGCAATTATAGTTGTGAAGTCTCATTCCTTCCACTGTGTGCCACTGGAACCTTTATGTGGATTATGCAGCAATTTAATTTGCAGTGTAACTGGGGTTTTACAACACTGTGTTACTGAGGAACAGTCCTTCTATAGCAGTGCATTGCCCCCTAGAGCATAAACCAACATATGGAGAGTTTACAGAAAGGGGAATGTCCATTTGTCTGTAAGATTGGTTCTCTTAAAGGCTTGATATGTTTTTCAAACCGGCCAAACAAGGCTGAATATTATCCTCCAGCACTCATCACGTTTGAGTGTGTCTTGAATGTTCAGTTCAAAATCGATTTACATATGTTTAGTTTCCTTGATGCGTCAGGGAAAGTCTCTCCGCAATAATACAACTCACTTTGTCAATGTCAAGGAAATTGAGTTCTGGATCTGTTTTAATTTTTCTCAGATACCCCAGGCAGATTGTGAAAGTATAGTACTGTACATTAGGTGGTTCTGAAGCAATTATCTGCCATAATAGGGAACACCCCTACCCACAGCTTATTAATGGAAACTAGTGAATAATTGAAGTTCCACTGGGAACAAGCAGCACATTGAGCAACTGTCCAGGGCAGCAAAGAAGCTCTCTTTATGTTATGTTCTTTTCAGTTTTTCTTTGGTGTTTTGTTCTTCGAGTTGACAAGATTTGAAAAGATGCAGGATGTAAGGAGGGCCATTTGGGAAAAGTGTTTCCAAATTCCAGCCAATAAGTATACTCTTGCATTCTTGTTTAATCTGATGAGTAGAACTGGTGTTTAATGTAACCGGCGTTAGCTGTAGCTCACTCTTGTGAGTGCAGCACTATTGGAGGCGCAATGTTAATTCAAGGCCTCGACTTTTCTCTCCGGTGAATGCAAAAGATCCCATGGCACAATTGTGAAGAGCAGGGGAGTTCCCCCTCATGTCCCAGACAACGTTAATCCCTCAACCAACATTAATGAAACAGATTGTCTGGGTATCATTCTGTACCTGTCTGTGGGAGCTTCCTGTATATTACCTGTAATATCGGCAAATTCCGGATATTACAACAACGACTTCACTTCAAAATGTGCTTCATTGGCTGTAAAGTGCTTTTGAATATCCTGAGGTTGTGAAAGGTGCTACATAAATGTAGATTCTCCCCTATCAACAGCAGTTGAAACTAATAATTACTAACTGACCCAACTAATATCTTCCCATAGACACTCAGCATTTGGGAGGAATATAGATGGCAGCTCTGATCTTTTGATCCTGTGGAGCACGTAATGTGACTGGATCATAGCACAGTGGTTAGCACAGTTGCTTCACAGCTCCAGGGTCCCAGGTTTGATTTCCGGCTTGGGTCACTGTGTGGAGTCTGCACGTTCTCCCCATGTCTGCGTGGGTTTCCTCCGGGTGCTCCGGTTTCCTCCCACAGTCCAAAGATGTGCAGGTTAGGTGGATTGGCCATGATAAATTGCCCTTAGTGTCCAAAAAAGGTTAGGTGGGGTTACTGGGTAACAGGGATAGGTTGGATGTGTGTGCTTAAGTGGGGTGCTCTTTCCAAGGGCCGGTGCAGACTCGATGGGCTGAAGAGCCTACTTCTGCACTGTAAATTCTATAAAACAAACGCTAATCTGTACCAGCACAAGTGAAACATCTCCATCACAATTCTTTAAATATCAGCGCTAAGGTTTTCGATTATGGGGCAGGTTTCTTGTTGCAAGAAATCACTTATTGGTGGAGTAACCATTTTATTTTTTTTAGATGTTTGGATTTCTTCCGCCTGTTTAGTAGATTATGGATGTATTCAAGTCTCAAGCTGTGGTGTGAAACGGGTCTGGATCTAAATGAGTTTCACAATCTGCAACATTTAAGTTCCAAAACACATGTTGAATTCGGCTCGGTCACCAACATCTGTTTGGAAAATCTACTGAGGACTGATGCACATGATGTAGTGCTTTTACTTTTCACTGGCCTTCATCGTCAACTGCTTTTAATTTGCTGCATTTTTTCCACAGGATTTGGTGATAGACTGCTGAGTGAAGTAAAGAAATTGGCTCCAAAAGATATAAAAATAAAGGTATTGTTATGTGGTACCTATATCCCCTTCTAGTTCACAGCACACCTTTTCGTAAGCACGGGCCAATTGATGGGAGCACACAGAACAGACTTCACTGAGACAGGGAATTGTAGACCAGATGTGGGGTGTGAACGACTGTAGTCGATCTAGCTGTGGGAGTCGGTGGGTTTGTAATGGATATCAGTGGACAGTCTATCCCCAGAAATTGAAATATTAAGGTCAAGGAAGGGAAGTGTCAGAGATGAACCATGTGAAGGTGATAGAGGAGTGGGCATTGGAAGTGAAATTAATAGGAAAAATTTCCAGATTCAGCTGTGAACATGAAGTGGCACGGAAACAGAGTTGTGGGGCCGGAGTAGGATTGGAACAAGGAATGTTCTACATACCCCATAAAGAGACGGGCAAAACTGGGACCCATATGGGTACCCATAGCCACACCTTTGGTTTGTAGGAAGTGAGACAGACCTACTGATGCCTGGTTTGAGTAAGAGACCCATATAGAATAGGAGAATAGCTTTCCGTTTCTGTATCTTTCCAGCCCTCTTTTTTTTTATTCTCTCCCCCCCCACTTCTTCCCCTCCCCTCCCCCACTCCTCGCTTCCCCTCACATCTTCCCCCCCCCCCCCCGGGTTGCTGCTGCTATTGACCCAGTTACCTATCTCTGAGCCAGGAAGTCCAAAAAAGGCTGCCATCGTTTATAGAACCCTTGTATTGATCCTCTCAGGGAAAATTTGACCTTTTCCAATTTTATAAATCCCGCCATGTCACTGATCCAGGTCTCCACACTTGGGGGCCTTGCATCCTTCCATTGTAACAGAATCCTTCGACGGGCTACTAGGGACGCAAAGGCCAGGACACCGGCCTCTTTCGCCTCCTGCACTCCCGGCTCCACCCCAACCCCAAAAATCGAGAGTCCCCACCCTGGTTTGACCCTGGATCCAACCACCCTCGACACCGTCCCCGCCACCCCCTTCCAGAATTCTTCCAGTGCTGGGCATGCCCAGAACATATGGGCGTGGTTCGCAGGACTCCCCGAACATCTGGTGCACCTGTCCTCACCCCCGAAGAACCTACTCATCCTAGTCCCGGACATATGGGCCCGGTGCAGCACCTTAAATTGGATGAGACTAAGCCTCGCACATGAGGAGGAAGAGTTGACTCTCTCCAAGGCCTCCGCCCAAGTCCTGTCCTCTATCTGCTCCCCGAGTTCCTCCTCCCATTTAGCCTTCAGCTCCTCCACTGACGACTCCTCCACCTCCTGCATTACCTTAGATGTCAGACACCTTCCCCTCTCCTACCCACACCCCCGAAAGCACTCTGTCCATCGTCCCCTGCGAGGGCAGCAAAGGGAATCCCTCTACCTGTCGCCTAGCAAATGCCTTTACCTGCAGGTATCTGAACATGTTCCCCTGGGGAAGGCCAAATTTATCTTCCAGTTCCCCCAGGCCCGCAAACCTCCCGCCAATAAACAGGTCCCTCAATTTGCTGATGCCCGCCCTTTGCCACCCCCTAAATCCCCCATCCGTGTTCCTCGGGATGAACCGATGGTTGCCACCCAGTGGAGCCTCCATTGAGCCCCCTGTTTCCCCCCTATGCCGTCTCCACTGTCCCCAGATTCTTAGGGTCGCCGCCACCACCGGGCTCATGCACTTTAATTTTACACACTAATCTCTTATGTAGAACTCTGTTAAAAGCCTTCTGAAAGCCCAAATAAACCACATCCACTGGCTCCCCCTCAACAACAGTTACATCCTCGAAGAATTCTAGTAGATTTGTCAAGCATGATTTCCCTTTCATAAATTCATTCTGACTCTGTCCGATCCTGCCACTGCTTTCTTTTTTTTAAATTTAGAGTACCCAATTATTTTTTTCCAATGAAGGGGAATTTAGATTGGCCAATCCACCTAGCCTGCACATCTTTGGGTTGTGGGGGCGAAACCCGCGCAAACACGGGGAGAATGTGTGGGCAGCAGGGTAGCGTGGTGGTTAGCATAAATGCTTCATAGCTCCAGGGTCCCAGGTTTGATTCCCGGCTGGGTCACTGTCTGTGTGGAGTCTGCACGTCCTCCCCCTGTGTGCGTGGGTTTCCTCCGGGTGCTCCGGTTTCCTCCCACAGCCCAAAGATGTGCGGGTTAGGTGGATTGGCCATGATATATTGCCCTTAGTGTCCTAATAAAAGTAAGGTTAAGGGGGGGGTTGTTGGGTTACGGGTATAGGGTGGATACGTGGGTTGAGTAGGGTGATCATGGCTCGGCACAACATTGAGGGCCGAAGGGCCTGTTCTGTGCTGTACTGTTCTATGTACTGTTCTATGTTCTATGTGCAAACTCCACACGGGCTGTGACCCAGAGCCGGGATTGAACCTGGGACCTCGGCGCCGTTAGGCAGCAGGGCTAACCGACTACACCACCGTGCTGCCCCTCTGCCACTGTTTTCTAAGTGCTCTGCTGTAAAACCTTTGATCATAGATTCTAGAATTTTTTCCACTACCAACGTCGGGCTGACTGGTCTATAATTTCCTGTTTTCTTCTACTTTTTAAATAGTGGAGTTACATTAGCTACCCTCCAATCTGTGGGAACGGTTTCAGAGTCTGTAGAATCTTGGAAAATGACTACCAATGCATCCACTATTTCTAGAGTCACTTCCTTAAGTACTCTGGGATGAAGATTATCAGGCCCTGGGAATCTATCAGCCTTCAATCCCATCAATTTCCCCAACACCATTTCTCTATTGATATTGATCACCTTCAGTTTTTCCCTCTCACTAACCTGCATTTCCCAACATTTCTGGTTTCTCATTTGTGTCCTCATTTGTGAAGACAGAACCATATTTAGTTGCGCAACCATCTCTTTGTCCCCCATTATAAATTCCTCTGTTTCTGACTGTAACGGACCTACATTTGTCTTCATCATCTTTTTCTCTTCACATAATAATCTTTATTATTGTCACATTAACACTGCAATGAAGGTACTGTGAAATTCCCGCAGTCACCACACTCTGGCGCCTGTTTGGGTACACTGAGGAAGAATTCAGAATATCCAATTCACCTAGTTAGCACATCTTTTGGGACTTGTGGGAGGAAACCGGAGCACCCGGAGGAAACCCACGCAGACACGAGAACAGGCAGATTCCCCACAGGCAGTGATCCAAGCGGGGATCGAACCTGCGACCCTGGCACTGTGAAGCAACTGCGCTAACCACTGTGCTACCGTGCCACCCCGTGGTAAAAGCATTGCAGTGTTAGTAAGCCTACTTGTGACAATAATAAAGATTATTACACACCTACAGAAACATTTACAGTCAGTTAAGGTATTTGGCTAATTCGGCTTCTCAAGTCTGTCCCATCATTCGATTGGACCTTCACTAATCTGTTTGAATCTTTAACCCCGAAGGGGGATTTTGACCCTGCATTCTCTGGTTTATTAATTCAGTAAAATAAGCACTACATTGTAATATGCCCATCTCATGCAAACACAGTTTGGACTCAACCGCACACCCAAGATGTTCTCATTTTAGATTCAGAATAAAGATAGAACTTTCACTGTTGTACATATCAACCAATTAGGAGTATAGTTTTCTTTTAGAAAAAAGTTTTAAATATTTAATTTCTAGGGTATTGTCAAATCTAATGTCGCGAGGACTCTAGAATCATAAGTGCCGATGCAGTTTTCCTAGTCCATGTTAAAACTTGTATTTTGGAATAGTTTCCGGAAAATTATTGAAAACAGACATGTTTGAGTACCTAAAAGATGTGTTGCAGATTACATTTTAAATTACATTTTCTGAAAAGCTAGACCTTGTAAATAAAATGTAAACGTCTGAGCTAGAATGTAATAGTTTATCCTTTGTGTACCTGTTTCATTATAGATCTCTGCTCCTCAGGAGAGGCTATACTCCACATGGATAGGGTAAGTGTTCATATGAGAGATAACCCAGGAAAATATAGTTTGGTCGTGTTGCTGGTGAGGGCACTGTTTTAGAGTGAATGTTGGTAGGAGTTCACTATGTTGCCTTCTGAAATGAAGTCTGTTCGTTCCATCTTTGGTAACATTCTGGTACTTACCATGGTTGGTGCAGTTGATGGCTGATTAATGGGAGAGAAGTCTGCCGATTCTTCAACCCATCTAATAACCATTTTCTTTCTTCTTAATAGCTTTCTTCTCCAAACATGTCTTCATGCTCTGGTTTGCTTGCTACACATCACAGAACAAACCTCTAAAAACATAACTCATCTTGTCATCTAGTACTTTATAATGCCATTCATATAAAAATCAGTGGGGTGTTTGATTGCTATGGAAACACTGAGCTATATAACATCCACCGCTCTGGCTCGGCTTTTGAAGAGACATTGGGGATAATTTTAACCCAGAACAGGTGGGTTTCGATCAGGTTGGATGTAGAAATGTCCGAAATCTCAAACCTACTTCTAATTTTAACAGAGGCAGAACAGGAAACTTGCAACCAGCTCACTCCCAGGAGACGGAAGGTCATTTATGTATTATAATGAGGACACGTGCCTCAAATTTTATCCTCATTTTCAATTTTACCCTGGCTGACTGGGTTTCCAGGAGCTTGGGGAAACCTGGCAGCTGAAGGGAGGTGGGGACTGCAGGATCCGGTGGGCAAGGATGGTTCAAGTGCCTTTATTGCTTACCTGCTGGAACCAGTTCATCTGCTTTCCCATCTTCTTCTTGGGCAGTCCCTCAGGGTCGAGGATGACTTGCTTCCACCCCGGGACGGTGGGTTCTGCGGTGGGTGAATATTCCAATCCTGGATCCGAACACCCTGCCACAGGTTTGGTGTTTGATGAGGTGGGATGCTCTGGATTTTCCACCCTTCTTCTGCTGTTTACGCTTGGCCTCCACGTGCTCCACCCTGTGACGCTCAAGGTGATTGGCGCCTTCGTGGATGCTTCTCCAGTTTATGCTTCTCCAGTTTATGCGTTCTAAGACAGACGATTCCCATGCGTTGATGGGAATGTTGCATTTATTTAGGGAGGCTGGTAGCGTTTCCTCTGCCCTCCTAGTGATCGCTTGCCATTGCGGAGCTCGGAGCGGAGCACTTGTTTTGGGAGTCTTGTGTTGGGCATGCGGATAATGAGGCCCACCCATCGCAGCTAGTCGAGCGTGACCAGTACCTCGATACTGGGGATATTGACCTGGGAGAGGACGCTCATGTCTGTACGCCTATCCTGCCAGAAGATTTGCTGGATTTTGCGGCGGCAGCGTTGGTGATATCGCTCCAGTGATTTGTACCTTGTCCATGTTTCTGATACTTCCTCATGACCCCCGTGAACTGGCATGTCCTCCGAACCATGATGTCTGCCCCCCCCCCCCCCCCCCACCCAAAATGGGTTGTAGCGCTGAAGGTGGTTACAAAAATGGGTCTGTGAAAGGATTTTAAAGCAAGGATGAGAGCTTTAAAATCAAGCTGCTGCTGGAACAGGAGCCAACATGGGTCAGCGAGCACAAGGGTGAACAGGACTTGGTGTAAGTTAGGATACGGGCAGCAGAATTTTGGATGACTTTAGAAGTTTCTGGAGAGTGGAAAATGGGAGGCTCACCATACATGGGGAAGCTGACATTTTCACATAATGTAGATCAAAATAGATGGGGTCGAGGACAGATCCTTGGAGGCCGTCAGACGAAATGGTGCAGGAATGGGAAGAGAAACTATTGCAGATGAACGTTTGGCCACAACTGAATAGCGAAGAGTCGAATGAAGCAAGTGCAGTCCCACCCAGCTGGACAGTAGGGGAGGAGGATGGTGTGGGTAGACATGTCAAAGACTTCAGACTGATAAAGAAGCAGGAGAGTTTATCATGGTCATAGACAACATCAGATGACTTTGATAAATGCTATTTCAGTGATGTAATAGAGGCAGAATCCTGATTGGGAGGGATTTAAACATGGAGCAGCAACCAAGACGGGTAGGAATTTTGGAGGCCAACACATTCAAAGTGGGAAAGGGAGGTTGGAGATAGGGTGGTGGTATTCAAGGGTAATGGGGTCAAGAATGGATTTTGAGGAGAGGATTAATGAGTGCAATAGAGATACAAAATTGTACTGCAAAGAATTCCTGCATATTTGTTTTGAAAATTAATGTAAATATATAATTCTAATGGGTAAATTAGTAAGTAGAGAAGGATATCTTTGTTGTCTTATGTTCTTTAAATATCTTATTATTTTCACAGAGGTTCTATTCTGGCATCACTTGACACGTTTAAGAAAATGTGGGTGTCCAAGAAAGAGTACGAGGAAGATGGGGCCAGGGCAATCCACAGGAAGACATTCTAAAGCACTGGTCGGAGTTGGTCCATACACAAACTCACTCTGATGTAAACCTTGCTTGTCTGGGTATGCTGTATGCCTGTGAGAAGGTGAATGTGTGTAATATGAGAGCATAGAGGAGGAACAAAGACTGGTTTTGGGACACATGCGATCAAAATAAGAGGTTTTGGTCATTTTCATTGTTTCTGCAACAACCCCCCCCCCCCAAACATCCCTCACAATTGTGTTGTCATTCGCTGTTAACATATTGGTTGTAGAAGCCAGCTGCATACACTAAAATATGCCAAGTGTATTTGGCTCCATCCACTGTCTGTAATTTCTTTCAACCTTTGATCAGAAGCCAGAGTTAGCAGTGAGAGGAAATGAAAGCTCCTGAGGCAATTGAGTGGATGTTAAAAGTGCAGTATGAATGGTAATTTTTAACAGGCTTTTGTTTCTATTGCTTTTGAGACTGGTAAGGAATTTGTAACCTATTGTGTGTAGACAAATTGCACGACCTGATGTTCCCGAATTTTTTTTAAAGAAATATATCAGCAGAGCTCTGTATGCTTTTTGTCCATGTCTAGTAACACTAACATATACTGGCTTGTGTGCCCACTAGATGAGGTACTACTTACCCCTGCAGGCTGCAAGCATTTTGTGATATTTAGTCAGGTGTTAATGGAGAGAAAGAAACAACGGGAAAACCCATCATAAAGAAAAAAAAGACTTGTGGTAAAGCTGTGCAGCATGTAAGATAATTTTAAGTTATTTTTCTTTATTCTTCCCTCAAATGTTTTAAGCTAAGCCTCTACAAACAGGTCCGAAATCCCGGCGAAATCCCAGCTTAAACATTGGTTGCAGCATGCAAGAAATGAAACGTATTAAAAATAAAAATGTGTCGTTAATAATAGGCGAGAAGTAAATGCAAGGCCAATCGCAAACAGGTGTCATTCAAATTGATTCAGATCGCCACCCCATGGTCCCATTGTGCACAACACTGGTTTGCTGACCCTCGCTTCCAGAAAAGGAATGCAAACAGTGGTTTGGGCTGCAGTTGTTTTAAATATTTATTTCCCAGCCATTGGCACTGCGGGGATGGGGTGGTGGTGGGAGAAAAGAGAAAGATATTGCAATTTGAGTTGATTAGAATCAGGAACAAAATTCAAACCTATGGCGGAGACCCTTCCTCTTAATAACTCTCATAATGTGTAGCATGAAAGAAACAAAAAGTGTTCATTTTAAAATGAAAAGCTGACGTTAAGCCTTAGAACTGTTTGTAGCGTCGGTTGTATCACTACAGTCGAGCAGTGATGTTAAAAGTGCCAGTCATTGTTTTTTTTTAAAGAAGTGCAGTTGTTAATGCAGCTGTAATGAAGGGAATTGCTGTCGTACCACTGATCGTGTTCTGCTCAGCATAACTATGACAACACAGTAAGACAGGCTCCTTTTTATTGTTTAGAGTTCATTTGAATGGTAGACGAAATTGTTTAAGAAATTTTTACCTTAGCACATATGCCTTGGCAAGTCACCAAAATTGACTGACCCCCCCCCCCCCCCCCCCCCCCCCCGGTATTAGCTTGTCATGGCTGCTGTAGATCTAGGTCTCCTGTACGATGGTGAAGAGTATGAATAGGTCCATTCTGACTGTAGCTTTTATTACGTTATCATCCATGTTTTACCATGCAGAAGTATTGCGAACTGTGCTGCCAGGTGATGCCACTGTACTTGAAAACCTTAAAATAAAGCTATTCAAAGCACTTGCAATTGCTTCCATTATTGTAACATGGGTGATCAAGTGTCCCACTGAAAAGAGTACGGTAAAAGGTACCAAATTAAGCCAAAATGGACAGTGGACATCCAATAAAACTATAATATTGCAATTTATAGGAGAATAATAGTGATTCTATAATCTGTATATGGCATAGATTGGATTTGGGGAGTAATTCCACCATTCTACAAGCACAACACTGTGCTTTTTAACAACTTTCCATCTTTTAATAGTTTGATTTAGATTTTAGTGGAGAACATATTGTTTCAAAGGATGTGGATATCACTTACTCAGCCAGCATTTGTTGCCCAATCCTAGCGCCCTTAAGATGATGGTGAGAGTCACCTTCTTGAACTGCCGCAATCCATGTGGTGTATGTACACCCACAGTACTGTTACAGAGTTCCAGGATTTTGACCTAGCAATTAGTCAGGTTTATAGGAGGCAGTGGCGTAGTTGTATTAATCGCTGAATTAGTAATCCAGAGACCCAGGGTAATGGTCTGGGGACCTGGGTTCAAATCTCACCTGGCAGATGGTGGAATTTGAATTCAATAAAAAGTCGAATGACGACCATTAAACCATTGTCAATTGTCGTAAAAACCCATCTGGTCACTAATGTCCTTTAGGGAAGAAAATCTGCCATCCTTACCTGGCATGGCCTACATGTGCCTCCAGGCCCACAGCAATGTGGTTGACTTTTGAATACCCTCAAGGGTGGGCAATAAATGTTGGCCTGGTGAGCAACGTCCATATCCCATGAACAATTTTTTAAAAATGGCTTTGAGGGGAACTTTCAGGTGGTGGCAATTGGGGATGCCGATCAAGCGGGCTGCTTTGTCCTGAATGGTGTGGAGTTTCTGTGTTGTTGGAGCTGCACTCATCCAGGCAAGTGGAGAGTATCATAGATTATCATAGAATTTACAGTGCAGAATGAGGCCACTCGGCCCATTGAGTCTACACCAGCTATTGGAAAGAGCACCCTACCCAAGGTCAACACCTGCACCGTATCCCCATAACCCAGTAACCCCACCCAACACTAAGGGCAATTTTGGACACTAAGGGCAATTTATCATGGCCAATCCACCTAACCTGCACATCTTTGGGCTGTGGGAGGAAACAGGAGCACCCGGAGGAAACCCACGCACACACGGGGAGGATGTGCAGACTCTGCACAGACAGTGACCCAAGCCGGAATGGAACCTGGGACCCTGGAGCTGTGAAGCAATTGTGCTAACCACAATGCTACCGTGCCTGACTTCTGCCTTGGCAGGTCCAATTTCAGGTCAGTAGAAACCCCTAGTATGGGAGGGGTTCATGCCATTGAATGTCAACCATAGATGGCTGAATTTTCTTTTGTTGGAGGTCATTGCTTAGCACTTGTATGGCACAAATGTTACTTGCCTCTTATCAGCCCACGGCTGAACGTTTTTGTATTTGGACCCATGAAAGTATAATTCACCGTGTCTTGTCGTGTTGGCTGCTTCATTTTACTGCAGTTCAATTTTTAACAATATGACTTCCTGCCTACAGATTAGTTCATAAACTTTCCAGGATGTGTACACAACATTCAGTAGACCTAGTCTGATATCAGTTATCTGCATTTCCAGGAACACAATGAAAGGGTGACAACTTAAGTTCCACACAATACATTATTGGGTGAGGCAGATCAGTGTCGTGTTAGGTACACTGGTATAACACTGGCTGCAACCGGATGCAGCATAGATCAAAAAGATACTCCAGACCTTGAAGTTAGTTCAATCAGGTTTATTGAACTAATAGCACAGTTAACACAGTTCTCTGTGAGTTCGATTCTCTGCTAACTTAAGTGTGGTTACTCTGTCTGGCTGAACCAGGCTAGCTATTAGCCACGTGGTGGGGTGTGAGATTGTAACAACACCCTTGACTGACTCTCTAGATGTTCATCAGTGGAAAGAGATGGAGTGTGAGTGCCTCTTGTCTTTTATAGTCAGATTCTACCCCTGAGTGTCCTGCCTGCTTATTGGTCATGCCTTGTTCTCTCTGTCCATTAGCTGCTTGTCTGTATATCATTATGTGTGTGTCCACATATCATGACAATCAGGAAACAAAGTTCACTCAATCCAACTGTTATAGTCGAGTCCCCTACTTCAAACTGGGAAGGAAGGGATGGCAGGGAAAGGGTTTGGCACGATTGCCTCCAAGCCATAATATTGTGTGTTCACGTCGCACCCCAAGATTTAAACACTTAACCTAAGCAGATATTTCAATGACAATGGAAGGAATGTTACAGTTAAAAAACATGGAGTAGTGTTCAATTCTAGGCATCCCACTTCACCTAAAGTCTTGGCAATGGTGGAAAGATGACTTACTAGAATAATTACAGGGTTGAGGAGCTTCAGTGAAGTGGGAAGACCGGAGCACAAAAGGGAGGTGGATAGTGATTTGTGTAAACAGGAAACAGCTTCCCACTAGCAGGAAGATCAGTAACAGGCTCGATGGGTTGAGTGGCCTACTGCACCTAATTTGTACGTTCATAAACCTTAATTAGGTGGAGATCAACCTCTCCACCCTGTGCCCTGGCGTGGTGGGGGGACCTGCTGGAATTCTTGACGCTTGAAAAGGTCAAATTTGAACTGAGGAAGGACGGAGGGGATCTACAATTCATGGACGTTATTCATTATGCACTTTCAGGAATTGGATCACATCGAACATTTGGGGGGGGGGGGGGTTTGGTGCTGGGAGGGTTGGGGGGAGAGGACTGTATGTGTTTTGTTTTTAAATATTTTTATTCTTATTCACATTTTCTCCCAAATTTACACCCACCAACAATAATCAGCAACACACGTTAATCCCCATAATAACGATCCCATCCTCCCACCAACCCCCAAACATTCGCCCATATGTTTACATAAACAAATGATAAAAAGGAATCAGGGATTACCCATAGTCACCCTTAATATGCACAACACCCCTCCCTCCCCCCAACCCTCTCACCCACACGCCCCAACTAATGTTCGATGTTATCCAGTTCTTGAAAGTGCATAGTGAATAATGCCCATGAATTGTAGAACCCCTCCGTCCTTCACCTCAGTTCAAACTTAACCTTCTCAAGAGTCAAGAATTCCAACAGGTCCCCCCCCCATCACGCCAGGGCACAAAGGCTGCTCTCCATCCCAAAAGGATCAGCCTTCGGGCGATCAACGAGGCGAAGGCTACGATTATCTGCCTCCGCACCCGTTTCCAATCCTGGCTGGTCCGACACCCGGAATATGGCCTCCCACGGACCCGGGTCCAGTTTCACAGGACTGTGTGTGTTAATGGTGAATATGGGTGATTCCCGATTACTTTTTGTTATTTGTTTATGTTAACATGCGGGCCAATGTCTGGGGTTTGTTGGGAGGATGGGATCAGAGGGTTAGATAGGGTGGACAGCGAGAGCCTTCTCCCGCGGATGGAGGTGGCTAGCACGAGGGGACATAGCCTTAAATTGAGGGGTAATAGATATAGGACAGAGGTCAGAGGTGGGTTTTTTACGCAAAGAGTGGTGAGGCCGTGGAATGCCCTACCTGCAACAGTAGTGAACTCGCCAACATTGAGGGCATTTAAAAATTTATTGGATAAGCATATGGATGATAAGGGCATAGTGTAGGTTAGATGGCCTTTAGTTTTTTTTCCATGTCGGTGCAACATCGAGGGCCGAAGGGCCTGTACTGCGCTGTATCGTTCTATATTCTATGTTTCTATTATTGATATGGGGATTGACATTTCATTACTGATTATTGTTCATTGTTGGGTGTAAATTTGGGAGAAAATGTGAAAAAGGAGATTAAAAATATATTTTTAAAAAAGTACTTCATGGCAAAGCAGAGATTTCTGGTGAAAGGTGCTAAATAAAGTAGACACCTGCCAAATACCAAGCAAACTTAAATGTTTTAGAACAAACAATACTTTTTATTTTGTTGCTTGCTGACTTTCAACGGTCTTTAAAATACTGCAAGGAACATTTAATATGTAATGGAAAATTCAGGCTTGTTATAACTTAAAAGCAAGGACTAATTTCACAGAAGTCCTTCATTTAATTCCTGAACACTGAAACATAATATTCTCGGAATAAAGATGGCAGTGATATACATTAGATTCCTTTTACACAATCCACAGTGGCTTTAAAAGCAAACGCTTTGAGCCAGTATACACAGCAACATTTCTGTTGTAATCCAATCTAATCAGCACTGCTGCTCAGTGCCAGGGACCCAGGTTCAATTCTAGATGTGCGTGTGGAGTTTGCACGTTCTCCCCTTCTCTACGTGGGTTTCCTCCCACAGTCCAAAGGTGGGCCGAGGTATATTGCTCTATCGGAGGGCCGGTGCAGACGTGATGGGCCGAACAGCCTCCTGCCCGATAGGGATTCTATGTATGTTCTTCAGGGAAGGAAATCTGCTGGCCTTACCTTCACAGTAACTTCATGGCATTTGTACGCCTACTTGAGACAATAATGTAGACTATTATTGTTATATGACTCCAGAACCACGGCTATTTGGTTGACTCTTAACTGCCCTCTGAAATGACCGAGCAAGCCATTCATTTCAAGCGCAATTTGGGATGGGCAACAAACAGGACCTGCCAGTGATGCCCACATCCCTTTCATTAATTTTTTAAAATCCACAGTAAGATTCTTCTAATCAGGTTAAAATTAGAGGCTCCTTTTACCCGACAGGTGCTATGGAAATCCACGAGGACCTGAATATGACTCCTTCGCTTCAGATTCAGTTTGAGGACCAATCGCCGGGACACCTTTAGCCAACCAGCTGATACCTAAGGCTAGTCATGTAAAGGTGGACTCAAATGAAAGTCAACAATGATCACCCCCATCCTCCAGCAGCTTGCATCACGTGTGTGATGGAAGACTGGCCACATGTCAGCTGCTGCATTGGAGAATAGATGTGAACCTGGAGCGTGGTAGGTTAGAACCCCCAAAGACATGGGGCTGGAGTCTCCGCAGCCCTGCAGCAAAATCACATTCGGCTCAGGGGCGAAGAATGGCCGTTTGAGGAAAGTGGGACCAGCACCGCTGATGCGCGGGAATCATTCGCGCGCGGCTAGGGGGACATTGACAGAGGCGCGCCGCTCCCCCCCACCCCCCCAAACGCACAAAACTGGCAAAAGAGATGGAATTCTACAATGTGAAAACTATTAAAATGAGTTACAAACAAAAAGTGATCGATAGAAGACAAGTTGACCTGTGAAGCCTGCCCCATGTATATGATTGAAGCATCATAGCTTGATACTTTCTCTGCTCTGTCTCCTGCAATACAATCTCAGGGGGGAGGCAAGAGAGAGGGTTAATAATAAGAGGGGAAACTTCTGGAAAATAAATATATCCAAGAATGCTTACAAGTATTAATTTTAAAATAACCTATGCTAGTCTGTGCTGCTTTAGTTATTCAAAGCTTTAGATAAGAAATTAAACATATAATTTAAAGCAAAATTTACAATAAAAGCTGGACAATTGAGCTTGGTTTACAATCCACAAATTATAAGTGCAATGTCTCCAGTACTGAGACTTCCGTATAAAATAAACCAGACATGACTTCCTTTCAGTTTGCATGTTAATATTAAACACTAATTAGGTTTCCAGATGATTTGTGATCCCTTGATAAATTAACATGTTCAAGTATGATGTCTATAAACCTCCCTCAACTTTCATTAAGACCACACAAAGCATAAGCTGCCAATTTCTGCAGGCATAAAACTGGGAAAATCAGAATTTCTTGGACTACGGTTGATTCATGCAATGAGTGTTCAGTCAGGGATGAAGAAATTGGTGGCAAAATTTGGGCAATTTTGTGTAGTGATGCTGACTACACAAGAGATCCCTCATTACCAGGACCTGCTCCATTCCTTAACGTACAAACCTTGCCAGAACCAGTCTCAATGCTACAGTATTATTTTTCCTCAAATGAATTCTGCTTCTCATGCAGCTGAGTTTTATTAATGCTACAGAATGGAAAATTTCCTATTATATATACAAAGTATCAGCAGTAAACACTTGCTGCCAGGTTAGGTACAGCATGGTCAGGTTCAAGATAAAGCTCCCTCTTTGCCCCAATGTGCCTCAACTACCAGCTTTGCAAGAGGCCATCTTCTTGTACTATTGTGGCAACTTCTGGTTTCCTAAACCAGCCATCCTGTAGCATCCATGCGACTTACGATTTAATCCGAAATTAAGAGACGTTTGGTACTTGAAATTTAAGCCTACTTGGAAGTTGGCCAAAACTCATTTTACTGGAGTGGAATTTGAACGCAGCTCCAAGGGGTGAACGGCCATTACAAACCCATTATTTCCTACTACCATTGTGTACACAACGGCAGTGTGTTGATATATTGGAAGGTGGTCAGCATTAATGCTCAGTGGGGAATAAAAACCAACATGACAACATCAATCTTTAGCTCAATCCAAATTTTAAAAATACATATGCACGGCTCCAAGAATGATGAATTGATGGTGGAATTACATTCTGCTGAATTTTACAACATGATGAGGGTTAACAGACTCTGCAATTCTTAAGCCCTTGTGCATTCAACCTATCAAACAGTTCTTGAAATGTATCTTAGACTTCAAAGTATAATTTGTGGTCCCCTCCAGTAAACATTAAAAAGTGAAGTAAAAAATGTATCAGGCACAAGGGTCTTATTAACCAATAGTCTTAAAACACTTGAAATTGCTACATCAGCGAGGTCTCCAAATTCACACTGAAACCATCTAAAAACAAATATTGGTCCACTGAAGGTGGAGGCTTCCATATCCTGAGCTGTTTTAGAAAGTAATGTTCCATATACTAAACATGGCGGATCTTGTTGGCTCCTGCACATTCAGGGTGGTGACCTAAACAGCTTTAATGTCCATTCGGCCTTCCTGATGCGTGCTCTGCCTCAATGATTTTATCGTCTGGAGTTTTTTACCATGGAGGTTAAATTGAGACCAGGCTAGCAGCTGCAGCACGGCACAGGTGATGGGGATGAAGACCAACAGGTAGAAGCAACCTTGGCGGACTGCCATCACCCAGGCCACGTTTGGCCCCACCACTGGCTTTGTGTTCACGATATCACGGAGAACATCGTGTTGAAAAATGTCATACCCTGAAAAGCAAACATTAGAAAATCACGTGAGAAAACCAAAATCAAATACAAAAACGTGACACAAGAGACAGTAACTCTGGTGGGAAACCGACAGAACCTGATTAGCAGTCAGTTTATATTCCCCAATTTCACTTTCTGATGATTTCAACGAGGAACGTATTTGGGCAGGTGTGAAACAGGCAGTCAATCTGATCCAGTCAATTTCACCTCCAATCTTGCCAAACAACATTTCAGGGATACGCGCTCGGCCAAAAAACCTGCCCCCCCCCGGCTTGTCGGGCCCGAGATCCTTAATGCCCACAGAGAAGCAGACAAGGCCTCAGTTCAAATATCCCATCTGAAGGACAATCTCCAAAATGCAGCACTCTCTCAGAACTGCACCATGTTTCATCCGAGACAATATGCTCCAGTCTCTGGCTTGGGACCAATCCAGTTATCATTTGATTGAGATGAGTGTGCTACCACTTAACCAAAGTTGATGCTGTTAATTTGTGAACTGTGCAACTCAATTCTTGGCGAGAGGGGAGGTGGGGGAAGAGAATGGTGCAGTGTCTGGGCAGAATACGCCATCACATTCTTAAAACGTATTTGTTTCATAATGGAGTAAATTTTACATCTATGATCCACTGACAAAAAAAAGAGCTCGTACGTAGCCCAAGCCTGGGCTATAAATACAGGGCAAGTCACCAATAAATCCAATACGCAATTCAGGAGAAACCTCATTTTACTCAGAGAATGGATATTCAGTAGAATGTGGAACTCACTAACAAAAGAAACAGCTGGGTGAGCAACATATAGGCATTTAAGCAAAAGCGAGATAAACATTTGAGGGAGAAGGGAATCAAAGGATATGTTGATAGGATTAGATGCAGTCTGGTGGGAACATGAACACTGACACGGACCAGTTGCACTGAACAGCTTTTAACTGTAGCACATTCTATGTGAAAGGAATAAAAGAGCAGTGGTAAAGGGAAATGGAGCAGACAGAAGCTGTAACACCATTGAACAGTCCTCCAGATCAAATAAGTGACTCAATCAGCTACCTGTGTAAACATACAGAAGCCATGTCCCGATTAATGGGGCAAATGTCTGTCCAGGTTTGGTCACCAGGGCAACCATTCCAAATAGCAATGCCGACGCTGCCTGCTTCCTCTTGTTCATCACAAAATCTTCATCTACAAGGTCCGAGATGACCAGGTTCAGGAGTTTGCAGGTCCCCTCTGTGAATACCCGGTTACTGGAGAATGACACAAATAAAACGTTAGAATAAGATGAACCACAAAATAAGGAGTTAACTCAGTGATTTAATTTTATTTTTAAAATAGATTTGCACTTTTATGTTACAAATTTCTGTTTGTACGTTAACTTAAGTGCCATAGCCGTGCATAATATCAAACAAAGGTTACCAAGGCAGAGTTAAAATTACAAAGGAGAGATAGAACAAAGAGTGAGAAAAACAAAACACTAACAACGAGAATCACTATCCATATTTTCATGGATGGCAAATTTGATTTTCTCCAGTTGGAAAACTTCCGACAGGTTGGACAGCCAGTCTGCAGCTTTAGGTGGTGCTCATCGCCAACCGAGCACAATTCTTCGGCGGGCGATCATGATTTTCAACTTTTCAGGGGTTGGGGGGGGGGGGGGGGGGGGGGGGGGAAATGCTATTTCTGTCCTAAGCCCAGGAAACCATAAAACCTATAACCAGGTTCATAAAAATGAAGGTTTCAATTGGAGTAGTGTTCAGCAGTAGATAATTTGATGCCAATGAACTGAAATCTGCTCTGAACTACAACAATTAGACAAGAAAATGAATGGAACTGGATATCATAGCGATCGAATGCCAAGAAGCTGGTTGCCAGGGCGGCACGGTAGCACAGTGATTAGCACTGTTGCTTCACAGCTCCAGGGTCCCAGGTTCAATTGCCGGTTACTGTCTGCGGGGAGTCTGCTTGTTCTCCCTGTGTCTGCATGGGTTTCCTCCGGGTGCTCTGGTTTCCTCCCACAAGTCCCAAAGATGTGCACGTTAGACGGATTGGACATTCTGAATTCTCCCTCAGTATACCCAAACAGGCGCCAGAATGTGGTGACTGGGTATTTTCACAGTAACTACATTGCAGTGTTAACTAATGTAAGCCGACTTGTAACACTAATAAAGATAAATAATAATAATAATCTCTTATTGTCACAAATAGACTTACATTAACACTGCAATTAAGTTACTATGGAAAGCCCCAAGTCACCATATGCCAGCGCCTGGTCGGGTACACAGAGGGAGAATTCAGAATATCCAATTTACCTAAAACAGCACGTCTTTCGGGACTTGTACTAGGAAACCCGAGCACCCGGAGAAAACCCACACAGACACAGGGAGAATGAACAGACTCCGCACAGACAGTGACCGGGAATCGAACCGGAGACCCTGGAGCTGTGAAGCAACAGTGTTACCCACTGTGCTACCATTATTATATTCCTTGTTGTAACCTCTTAAAGCTGTGGTATTATGTTTTGGAAATGTAAATACCGGGCAGCACAAGTGGATAGCACTGTGGCTTCACAGCGCCAGGGTCCCAGGTTCTATTCCCTGCTGGGTCACTGTCTGTGCAGAGTTTGCACGTTCTCCCCGTGTCTGGGTGGGCTTCCTCCATGTGCTCCGGTTTCCTCCCACTGTCCAAAGAAATGCAGGTTGGGTGGATTGGCCATGATAAATTGCCCTTCGTGACCATAAAGACTAGGAGGGGTTATTGGGTTACGTGGATAGGGTGGAAGTGAGGGCTTAAGTGGGTCGGTGCAGACTCGATGGGCCGAATGGCTTTCTTCTGCGCTATGTTCTATATACATTTATAAATGAATAAAACACCTATTTATATAGCACCCTCCACATTCTCTGGACAACCTGGGTCGTCGGCGCAGGCAGAAGTGCTAGCCACCGGGCCACCCTTAAATTATTCCCCTACTCTGGTTCTTTCATTACTTACAGTAAGCTCAGGCTAGCAGTCTTTTTTTTTTTTAATTTAGATTACCCAATTATTTTTCCAATTAAGGGGCAATTTAGCTTGGCCAATCCACCTACTCTGCACATTTTTGGGTTGTGGGGGCGAAACCCACGCAGATACGGGGAGAATGTGCAAACTCCACACAGACAGTGACCCAGGGCCGGGATTCAAACCTGGGACCTCAGCGCCGTGAGGCGGTTGTGCTAACCACTAGGCCACCGTGCTGCCCAGGCTAGCAGTCTTTTTAAAAAAATTTAGAGTGCCCAATTCACTTTTTCCAATTAAGGGGCAATTTAACGTGGCCAATCCACCTAGCCTGCACATCTTTGGGTTGTGGGGGCGAAACCCACGCAAACACGGGGGAGAATGTGCAAACTCCACACGGACACTGACCCAGAGCCGGGATCGAACCCGTGTCTCGGCGCCGTGAGGCAGCCGGGCTAACCCACTGCGCCACCGTGCTGCCCTCCAGCAGTCTTTTAATACTCCATTAGTGGGGGTATAACGAGGTCACTTTTAGAAATGGACATTGAAATGTAAAACGGGCAGGGGAGGGAAAGAGAGGAAAAAGATCAGGGGGCATCAGAGTTGTTTTGGGGGTTCGCGGGATGTTGGGGGTAAAGAGGTAAATTCAGAAATAAACTAACTGAAAGGCATACAAAGAATACAAATGGATCGAGAGTGTCAATGAAGCTACAACAGATGGTGGGATTCTTCGATCACTTAAATTACCTGGGGTTAGGGAATGAGTCTCAAAACATGAAAGGAAATAAGTTGGTGAGGCAATATTTGGAATTGGGAATCTCAAGTGGAAATACACCCTTAGATATAGGTTGTGTTGCATTTAGTTATTATTGCTGTTCTCATTACCATATATCAAACTTTTACAGTGATTATGTTAAAACATGGAAAAGGGCAAATGGAAGTTTGATTAAATGTGGCATCGGTAATGAGACATAGGGATTGGTTTTTAAATACGTAATTGAATAAGCTTTGAATATGGTGAGAAAAGTATGTATCTCAGAGTCACTCTGGGAAATAGGGTTGCCCAAACTAATGATCTCATGCGTTCACTGGGGGGGGGGGAAATGTGGTACTGAAAACAGGCACATTGGCCAGGCCAGGCACAGAAAGTGTCACCGGAGGCCCGTCTGCGAGAGGACTCAAGTCAACACATAAACTAATCATCGCTATATGGACTTTATGATTGCCCACTCACGTTTACACACAAGAACAAGGCCATGCTATGAATATGGAACAAATTACCAAACAGGTGATCAACTTTGCAACAAGACGAAGGACAGACAAAAGAAGCCGCCAGACTCTAGAATAGGCTGTTAGCTGGTCAGATCAGGGTGTTTCAGAGGACAATAGTTCTGGATTGAGTCACCATGGATAAACCCACTAATAAGTTGGGATCTGGATGGGACAATGACCAATTGTGGCCGTATATCGGTGACTCACTGTTAGCACACCAGTATAAAGGGAGGAACATAACTTTAGCGATAACCTGGAAGTTCCCCGGGCACAACCATCGCAGGAAGAAGGGACCCTGGGATTCAATGCCCAGAGAAAATATCCACATTGAGTGATTGTAGCATGGCCAGTCTCATTCACTAAGGGTAAAACCTAGAGCTCAGCTGTGAGTGAGTCATACTTTGATGAATGAGGGAATTGTGAATAAAGTTGCGTTAAATCATGAGAGTGGAAATGGACTACGGCTTGAATTTATCACCATCAGTTTACCAATCAGCAATGAAATAAAGAATTAATAGAAGTAGGCATTTTAATAAATTCCTGGCAATGCTACATACATAGCAATGAAACAATGATAAACACAATGCTAAGCTAGCTCATTAATAGCAACAACATTTTAAACCAGCTAACATCCGTTCCAAACTAAGTGTTGACCAGAAATGCATCCTAAATACAAACCCGACAACATATTTTATGTGGGAAGGAATCCAATTGTCATTTATGTTTGTTTTCACGTTACTAAGGAAAGAACTAATTGTTGATTTTATATACTTTTTATCCAACAGCCAAACGACAATAATTCAACAGTCACTCAAGATCAAAATCAGCTGCTTTTTAAAAATTCGATCTCAATATATTATTTAATGCCAATAGCGGGGCTTCTTTAACAGCGTCATGGCAACCAAAAACAAGTCAATATTATAGAAAAACTTGGTAATACCAAAGTAACATGGACACACAAGACTGCTATTAGTTTTGTAACAGCAGCAAGGCAGCCCATTGTATGAAGACGTGGCTCATGATTTCTACATTGTAGTGAAAGGGTCCTTTCTGTTTACTCCCTTATTTCCCAATTCTTTTATTTTGCCATTACCATGGGTGATTAATGGGCATGTATCTTTTAGTCAAGCAGCAGAGAATGAGGAATTCAGAAGTTGCAGGGGAACACACATTGCTAGTTTGAACAGGAAATTCAGACTTTCGGCACCCGAGAGATGGGGGCGACTCGGTTTGACGGATTGGCCAAAGAATTGGCAAAAAAAGGCTGTACTCTGACCGGTAACAGGTGGTGATTGGATCATAAACCAGTGGGAGGATTCGCAGAGACCTGAGAGAGCAGTTAAGCCCTAGACAGAGGAAGACAAGGACCTGCTTTTCTCTCCCTCTCCAGAAAGGCTGTGAGTGCTGTATTCTTGAGAAAACAGAGGCTTGAATGAACCTACAGTAAAAACCTTGAACTGGAAGCAAAGTCTGAAGAGGAAACATAGAAAGAGAAAATAGGAGGCGGCCATTCGGCCCTTCGAGCCAGCTCCGCCATTTATTATGATCATGGCTAATCATCCAACTCAGAAGCCTAATCCCACTTTCCCCCCATATCCTTTGATCCCCTTCGCTCCATGTGCTATTCTGAAGCACTGCTTCTTGAAAACATGCAATGTTTCGACCTCAACTACTTCCTGTGGTAACAGATTCCACAGGCCAACCACTCTGGGTGAAGAAATTTCTCATCGGTATCCTAAATGGTCTACCATGTATCCTTAGACTGTGACCGTTGATTCTGGACATACCCACCATCGGGAACATGCATCTACCCTGTCCAGTCCTGTTAGAATTTTATAGGTTTCTGTGAGTTCCCCTCTCATTCTTCCGAACTTCAGTGAATACAATGCGAACCGATTCAATCTCTACTCGTACGTCAGTCCCACCATCCCAGGAATCAGTCTGGTAAACCTTCACTGCACTCCCTCTCGAGCAAGGACATCCTTAAGGAGACCAAAACTGCACACAGTATTCTAGGTGCGGCCTCACCAAGGCCCTGTATGTATGTATGTATGCAATTGTGTTTAAAGTTACAAACCTGTTGACTGGGCAGCCAGTCTTCAGATATTTTTCTAAGAATTATTGCTTAATTCATTGGTGTTGTGGCTCCGGGTCAGGTGGGGCTGTAATTGACCGCGCACTAGCCCAGGGTGTTGTTACAGTGGCTGTGCAGTCTATTTACTGACACTGTGTTTTACTCAATTAGTTTGTTCAAGACTGGAGTTTCAGTTCATCAGCTTCCAGCAGAGTGCAGTGCAATTAAAACAGGTTATATTTTTTATGCTATTGAAATAGATTATTCTTTTACAAACAGGACTTCACTATAAATAACAAACCATTGAGCAATAGGAAATGTTTCCATTTCAATATAATAATTTAGGTATTACATTCTTAACAAACAAGGGGGAAAATAGCTAATGAGATTTGGTCCTTAAATGGCCCTGCAGTTGTGTTTGATCGCCAGATGACGGGCACATCTGGGCAGTGAGCACAGATCACCAGGTAGGTCAATTATGCAGATCACTGCTGCAGATCATTTTAATGTTCGTGTTAGGTTCCATGTGCACACATATTTTACAAATAAGGGGGGTTTGAGACAAGTCAATGGCATAGAAATAACTGCAGTACAGAAGAACTTGAGCTTTTAAAAATTCTATTCTTATGGACAAGAGAAACCACACAATTAAAGGATATTATGTGGTCAAGTGAAGTCCAAATAGCTTGATCAAGTTGCCTGCAGATATATTAACTGTAAAATGTACTTCACCAAAGAGTGAAAATAATGCTCAAAAATGAATATTGGTTGGAGGTATGGCAGCACAGTGGTTAGGTCTGTTGCTTCACAGCACCAGGGACCCAGGTTCGATTCCTGGCTTGGGTTACTGTGCGGAGTCTGCACATTCTCACTGTGTCTGCGCAGGTTTCCTCCGGATGCTCCCGATTTCCTCCCACAATTCCCGATAGACGTGCTTGTTAAGTCAATTGGGCATTCTGAATTCTCGTTCAATGTGCCCGAACAGACGCCGGAATGTGGCGACGAGGGGCTTTTCACAGTAACTTAATTGCAGTATTAATGTAAGCCTACTTGTGACACTAATAAGGATTATTATTAGGTACAAGATCCAGTTGAGACCAATGGCTATAAAAAATAGTGGAAAAGAGGATTGATGATGGTTGTGGTCGTGACAATAAAAGGTCTTTTTCAGCTATGTTAGGGGGGTCAGAGTATAATCCGAGGCCACATAAGAGATTTCAGGACAGTTTAGGGCGTGGAAAGGTGGTAATAAATAGGACACTGTCTCCCTTTCACTACCTTAGAGGATATGAAAATTCCAATGGTGACAAGAGATGCTACTAAGATTAAATCCTTGGAATATGTGGAAATGATCCTGGTGAGCATTAGGCAGATTGTGCTGCTGGAGTCAGCGGCACTGACCCTAGAATGCAAAATGAAATGGGTACGATAACAGAGGGAGTCAGGGTCAGATGCCAAGTGCCGGGAAGTATTTACTTTCCACAGAAAGCCACTGATCTCTGGAATAATTACTAACATATGCGGTAGATATGGATTCACTGCATTCTTTTTTTAAAAAGTTGCATAAATTCTTTGGGGTTGAACAACATCACCAGTTAAAGAAGATAGGCGAGACACAGCTGGAACCTCAGTTAACGCAGTCTTCTGAAGTTTTCCCAATTACATTCAGGGATCAGAGAGAAATCTTTTCAGAGCTTTTCCTCGAACTGTCCTGAGGATTGTTCCCCCCCCCCCCCCCCCCCCCCCCCCCCCCCCCCCTCCCAGGAGATTGCGTGACAGAAGGAAAGGAACGTGCTGATATATGTGCAATTGAACATATCAGAATGGGCACCTCTGGCCCATTTTTACATATTTAAACACGTGCTGTAAAGAGGTAGAAGTGCTACAGACAGCAGTACAGAGGGACACTCTGATTTAACAATCTAATGCAATTTAAAAGTCAAAAGAACTTGCAAACTGAATTGATAATTGCTGCATATCAAAAGTTAAGTGGGCAGATGGAACAGCCATTTGTAACCCATCAATATTTAACAAATAAATGACAACTTTTAAAGAAATACTTGCTGCTATGTAGTGCCGTCATCAGATTTAAAGTAATTGGCAAAAGTAGCAATGGCGACACGAGAAAAATCTTTTTCGCACATGGCATGGTTAGGATTTGAAATTTACTGCCCAAGAGTGTGTTGGGGGCAGGATCAAACGAGGCATTCAAAGGGGAACTGCATTATTATCGGTTGTATTTCTTTGTTGCTTCAAGGAGAAAAGGGGAATGGAGGTGCCCACACTCTGGACTCTTGTAAAACACGATGAGGCTGAAGGATGTTGCTCAGTACAATCAAAAGGTGGTGAACTGCCCAAAGCCCGAGCAAACATGTCACTGATGTCAGTGCACATCGTGAGACGCTAAACCGGCAGTATTCCCCGATATATAGCAGCCCTTTCTCTTTACTTCATTAGTGCAAGACAGCAATTAATATTTACACAACTGATCCCCTGATACAACAGAAGACAAGAGTGTGGTGGACATCTATTCCTTTTTGGTAGAATTTGGTGTTCTTGAACTCGGCTACTTGAGACTTTAGAAGTGTCCTCACTCATTTCTGTAATTTTTTTTTCAGGGGTGTGGGTGTTGCTGGTTAGGCCTGCATTTATTGTCTATCCCAAGTTGCCCTTCAGAAGGTGGTGGGTAACCTTCTCGAACCGCTGCAGTCCTTGTGGTGTAGATACACTCACTGTGCTGTTAGAGAGTTCCAGGATGTTGCCCCAGTGACAATGAAGGAACAGCAATATATTTCCAAGTCAGGGTGGTGAGCGACTTGGAGGGGAACCTCCAGGTGATGGGGTAGATGGTACTCGAGTAGTTATTTCAGTATCTGTCACAGTATCTGGGCAGCATGGTAGCACAGCGGTTAGTACAGTTGCTTCGCAGCTCCAGGGTCGATTCCCGGCTTGGGTCACTATCTGTGCGGAGTCTGCACGGGTTTCCTCCGGGTGCTCTGGCTTCCTCCCACAGTCCAAAGATGTGCAGGTCAGGTGGATTGGCTATGCTAAATTGCCCTTAGATTCCAAAAAAGGTAAGGTGGGGGTTATGGGGATAGGGTGGAGGTATGGGCTTAGGTAGGGTGCTCTTTCCAAGGTGCAGACTTGATGGGCCAAATAGCACTGTAAATTCTATGATTCTATAGATATTGAGAAGTCCTCAAACAGAATCCAAAATCGTCACTGTCTCTGGTCTCCATTCCAAAGTATAGCTCTCTAGATCTTCTAATGGTAGAACTTAGAGGTTTCTGCAAACTAACCTGACACAGGGGGCAGCACAGTGGCACATTGCTGTCTCACGCCGCCGTGGTCCCAGGTTCAATCCCAGCTCTGGGTCATTGCCCGTGTGGAGTTTGCACATTTTCCCAGTGTTTGCGTGGGTTTCAACCCAACAACCCAAAGATGTGCAGGGTAGGTGGATTGCCCCTTATTTAGAAAAATGAATTGGGTACTCTAAATTTTTTGAAAAATAAACTCACTTCACGTGGCAAGTAACTTATCAGCATGATGTTGCCAAAATCTTTTTTTTAAAAAATATTTTATTCAGGTAGGTATAATTTTAACAATTTTAACAGCAAGGTATTTAACTAACAAAATAACGACATCCTCCCCAAACCCCAGCCAACATGGCTTACACAAACAGGACCTCCTTTCCCGACGCCATGAGCACCCTACCCAAGCCCACGCCTCCCCTTCCCTCTACCATTGCTAACCTCAACCTCCCATGCCTCCTCTTTTTCCCCTGTTGCTCAAATCTTTCATCGTCCGCCTGTTCGGTGTATGATATTGGACATCGCTAGGGTCATAGCTGGTACCAATTTCTCGTTGATGGTGTAATTCCTACCCCTCTCCCTGGTTCAGTACTTGACTTTGAGAGATTTTCCCACTCCAAGTAATTTGCGTTTGTTGTAACGAGTTTAGAACAGCACCTTAGATAATAATGAAGTGCGAATAACTAATGGAGGAGAAACAGATTATGGACAATTGGGGAGGTCCATGAGATATAAGTGTTAATATATAGTCAAGGAAGTTGATTGGGGCAGACAGCCGAATAGACAGAAGGCATAATCAAAGAACTACAAAAGGTATAATTGACCAGTCCCGGAGAAGGGAGGGAAGCAGTTACCACCCAGCAGTCCTAGAAAGTGGACAGACCAATTTCCAACCACCACGCCTGAAAGCCAAGTTTATAGTAGCTTCTACGTCTCCGAGCCAAAGCAGTGCAGAGAACCACTGTAACATCTTTACTGAACCATGAAAAAGACGGTTCCCAGATTGGAGTATCATCCCTGTATTGTGCGGTAACTATAGCTGGTTATTCAATTTGAATGCTGTTTGGGGAACAGGAGAAGTCTTACAGAGTTCAGGTATTGTAGATATATTTTGTAACAAGAGATATGATATATAGAAACTGCGGGTGTAGTAATTCATACACCTTAATTGCGGAGAGTAGAGTAGTCCTGTGTATGTCTTTTCTTTAATAAATAGTCTTTAATAATTGTTGCACAACGACTTGGCTATTTGTACTTGCTGCGGTTTCATCTTTCTCCTCCTACCAAAACAAAACTATACATCCCAAAAACCGGTGTTCCAAATTGGGAGACCCTTGCAGATAACGTGCTTTGTGACATAAAAGACTTTTGTGCATCAAGTGGCTGCGATTCAGTAGGCATATTCACCTGCAGATATCCCTGTGAAAGATCAATTTTACTGAATTCCTGTCCTCCAGAAAGTCAAGCAATCAGTGTCAGTGGATAATGTTCTGTGCACAAAACTGGTTCATCGTAGTTTTAAAACCTCCACAAATTGTCACTGAACCATCCACTGGTGTTGCACAATAACTTGCAGCAACAGGTTCGATGATTCCTGTCCTTACTAATCGGTCTAGTTCTTCAACTTCAGGCTTGATGGCATATAATGCAGTTCTAGCTTTGAGACATTTGGGTGCACTGTCTGGTTTAAATTTTAAGTGTACTTCAACTCCAGTCATAAAGCCGAGTGAATCTTCGAACACCTTCTCATACTTCTTCAGAAGTTGTTGCAAGTTGCTCTTCAACCATTCCCCAGTTAAGCTTAATTATAGCCAACCATGCTCTGTCAAACTGAGCAGGAAAATTCCTTAGATGTAAAGAAGTAACTTCGCTGTCTGTCCATTTGTTTCTACTTTCACCATAACGTATCCTTTTAATGGTACGACCTCTTCAGTGCAGGTCCTTAGACAGATGCCTCAGTTTTTGATGATAAAATTGTCTCAGTATTAGCGATACTGCTGCAGCCGGATCCACTCCATTTTACTTTCACGACCGTCGCATTTTGGCTATGCCCAAAAATGTTGATCTCGGTTGCCAAAAGTCCTAGCTTTAGCTCAAGCTCGGTTTTGATTTGAGGGATCTTGAGCTTCCTCCATTAATTTATAGACACAACTAGACTGTTTACTTGTATCGTTCTTCTAGCGCTTTCTTGGTGTAGAAGTTGGAGTCCATCATGCCTTGGCAATGTGGCCCTTCTTACCACAGTTCTGACATGTATTCGATACACTCCATCATTGCCCCGCTAAGTCCAGCGGTAACATCGTCGCATATTTCCAGCCTGTTCTTGTCGTATCCATTGAGGATCATAGCTCCATCGGTGAAGATTTTCTTGTTGCAAACTCCATTGATCTGGCACCTTCCACAGCAGCTTCCCGAGTCAAATCACTTACAGTAAGAAGCTTCCTCTGTATTGCTTCACTGCCTAACCTACAAACCAGGCTGTCTCAAGGATATCAAATATCAAACCAAATACACATCAGGCCAAACTTCTAAAGATGCTATAAACTGAAAAATGGTTTCACCTTCCTGACTATGGCAGTGGAATCTAAACCTTTCTGCAATCAATAATGGTTTAGGAGTGAAACGTCCCTTTAAGTTTTCATTAATTCACTGAAGAACTCGTCTCCTGGTTTTGCTGTATGAACAAGATTCTGTAGCAGCGTAAACGCTTTACGGCCAACTGAGCTGAGAAACGTTGTGATCCTTAGATCCTCTGGTGTCTGATTAGCTATAAAAGCAATTGGAATCTTGCTTCCTATGAATTCCATGTTTCATAATCCTCAAACATGTCCATGGTGCCTGTTGTTCCCACCATTTTTGGATCCTGCCTCCTAGGGTCTACACTTCCTCCCTTCCGACTGTGTTTGAAAGTCTGCAGAAACAAGCAACAAGGAAATCTTTCCCTTTTACGGAGTATTTAGACTATTCTCCTAAGTACTGGCCCATGCAGAGTCGGCAGACTTTGAAATCCCCGTTCCCCACAGTTCATGTAGCTTTGCCATGTGCATGGTCCCTGCAGGCCAGACCCCACTCATTTCAATGCAAGCACGCTGGCCTTGTTACTCACAGCTGCTGTTGCAAACCTTTGTCAAACCTTCATATCGCTAACAGTGCTTTGCCCGATGTCTGTCCCACGTGAGCCTGGTTCGGAGAATCTTCTGCTGCTCCCAATGCCGTTGATGAAAATTTTAAAAAATAAATAAATTTAGAGTATCCAATTTTTTCTTTCCCAATTAAGGGGAAATTTAGTGTGGCCAATTCACCTACCCTGCACAACTTTGGGTTGTGGGACGAGATCCAAGCAGACACGGGGAGAATGTACAAACTCCCAGTCGATTAAAATCTTGCCAGCGATTATTTTGCCTCAAACCTCATCGCCAGTTTTGTCTCCTGTTATATTTCTTTGTTGCCGCTAAGAGAAAAGGTACGGAGGTGCCCATACTCTGGATTCTTGTAAAACCCAATGAGAGCTTTATTTATTTATTTTAAATAAATTTAGAGTACCCAATTATTATTATTTTTTTTTAAAGGGGCAATTTAGTGTGGCCAATCCACGTAACCTACACATCTTTGGGTTATGGGGGTGAAACCCACGCAGACACGGGGAGAATGTGCAAACTCCACACGGACAGTGACCCAAGGCTGGGATTCGAACCCAGGTCCTCAGCGCCGTAGGCAGGAATGCTAACCATTGTGCCACGTGCTTCCCCCGATGAGAGCTTTATTAAGGGCGTTGCTCAATGTAATCATGATGGTGATCTGCCCAAAGCCCGTGCAAACACACTACTGATGTCACTACACATCACGTGACACAGAACCAGCAGGAATGTATACCCAGATACATAATATTATCGGAGAAGGAAGAATGTGTCGGGCTACAGGGGAAAGGCAGGGAAATGACATAAGGTGAAATGAAGAAATGAAAATCGCTTCTTGTCACAAGTAGGCTTCAAATGAAGTTACTGTGAAACGCCCCTAGTCGCCACATTCCGGTGCCTGTTCGGGGAGGTTGGTATTCGGGTAGAATTGAACCGTGCTGCTGGCCTGCCTTGGTCTGCTTTAAAAGCCAGCGATTTAGCCCAGTGTGCTAAACTGCTCCTTCAGAGTTCTGTGGCAGATACAATGGGCTGAATGGCCTTCTTCATTCTGTGATTACATACAATGAGGTGCTGTAACTTACGGAAGCAAAGGTAGTCGCCATTTTGCAAGATCTCACAAATAGCATTTTAGTGTTAGTTGGAGGAGGACTGATGGCCAGAACACTAGGAGAACCTTTCACTTTCCTTTGTATTATATTGTAATATCCCACCTGAAGCACAACACAACAGCCCCAATGGAACCTTTGACAGGACAGAAACACCTCTGATGGTGAGCACATAATCTGTGCTCCAAGCCCAATTTTGCACAACTTAAAATGGGTTGGATTGCATGCCATAGTGTAAACTGCAGTTAATTACAAAAAATGTAGTATTAGTGTTATGTACCATTATATAGGACTTAAAGTGATGAGGCGTCAGTGCTTTGGGTTCAAATGACAATATCGTCTCACCTCAATTGTAACTTTAAATACTACTGAAGGGTTTCTTTGAAACAATACAAAGTCTCAATTAAGTGGACTCCAGTTGAAATGTTGCAGCCTCAGTAACACTGCTGAATAAATAATCTTATTACACTCAAATGGTGCAGTAAGCTCCCAAGGGCTGAAATCAGACTTCTTGCCTTTTGGACACTTTCCTGCACCTGAATAGGGCTTCTGGAGATAATGAAGGGGAAGAGGAGACCTGAATCACGCCACTGAAATTCCCAATTTCCTTTCCTTCGGTTTTTTTAAACAGTGCAATCAAAGAACATGGTAACTCGAGTCTGTACTAGTTACTGCTGATGGACGAACAATTATACCAAAAGCTTACAGCTTTGCAAGTTTTATAGAGGAACCGCTGCTGTACCTGGCTATGAAGAAACAAAGTAGGTAGATTTGATCTGGTCCCGCCAGCAACATGATTAAGCTCAGAGCCAGTTTTAAGAAGAACAACCATCGGATAACCAGATATACCCCAAATCTGTGGCACAGTGACAGGAAGTAGAGGTTGTTTAAATGTGGAGCAATGTACGATACACCTAAAAAAAAAGAAGAAAAAATGCTTCAATTTTGCTTCTTATTTTCCATCCTTGGAGCATTCCTCCCAGCTTTCTCCTCCGGCCAGGATGAAAGGAGCTTTGCTGGAAATTACTGTGTCATCCCAGCCCATTGTCAATTTATAGTAAAGTCACCATAGTCCCAGGTGACCATCGGCTGCTTTCCCCTTGGGGGGGGGGGGGGGGGGGGGGGGGGAGCTGACTGGTGTAATTTAACCCGAGGGCCACCACACCCCAGGTGAGGGCAAGGTTGAGACAGCATAAATAACCTCAGCCAGTACGGGAATTGAACCTGTGCTGCTGGCCTCGCTCTGCATCATGAACCAGCTGTCCAGCCAACTGAGCTGAAGCGACCCCCAGCTACTTATACGTGATCACCAACTCCATCCCTCTCCCTACTCACTGTCCACGGCTGAACCAATCTTCCAATTTTGGTGTCACATTTGACGTGGGGTTAGGCTTCCGACTCTTTACCCAAGCCATCGCCAAGACTGTCTACTGACCCTGCCGAACTGTGCCCTCGCCTCACTTCATTTGCTGCTCTAAACTTGACTATTCCAATACTTTCATAGCTGGCGAGAAAGCTGAATTTGCAACCCATTCTTACCTTCCCTGTACTACTTCAAGCAAAGTGCAAACGATTCGTCTGAGGCACCCAATACTAGATTTTTTAAAACAAACTCTCCCGTGGCATCTCAAATTCTAATACGCTGTTTTTTTTTTAAATATAAATTTTGAGTACCCAATTCATTTTTTCCAATCAAGGGCAATTTAGTGTGGCCAATTCACCTAGCCTGCACATCTTTGTGCTGTGGGGGCGAAACCCACACAGACACGGGGAGAACGTGCAAACGCCACACGAACAGAGCCAGGATCGAACCTGGGACCTCGGCACCGTGAGGCTGCAGGGCTAACCCACTGCACCACCGTGCTGCCCTAATACGGTCTTTTCTGAACTCAACTCTTCAGCAGGCCGTCACCTACTTGGGAGGAGACAGAAACATTTAATTCACAGAGATGGTAATTGACAAGTTCAGCAACAATCACGGACATGGTGCTTACCGAGGAGAAAGGAACCCGTAGAGAGTGAAATCCTATCTGAAAGGAGATGTTCCATAAACAGTGGGAAGAAATTACTGTTGAAGTGGCAGTGAAATACCTTGGGGGGGGAAAAAAAAAGTTTGATATTTAACAGTGTTAAATCAGCGCACCTCAAAAAAATGGTCCCTGGTGCCGTGAGGCAGCAGTGATAACCACTGTGGCACCGTGCATTTGGATTGGATTTTGTTTATTGTCACATGTACCAAGGTACAGTGAAAACTATTTTTCTGCGAGCAGCTCAACAGATCATTAAGCACATGAAAAGAAAAGGAAATAAAAGAAAATACATAATAGGGCAACACAAGGTACACAATGTAACTACATAACACTGGCATCGGGTGAAGCATACAGGGTGTAGTGTTAATGAGGTCAGTCAGGAATCTGGTAACAGTGGGGAAGAAGCAGTTTTTGAGTCTGTTCATGTGTGTTCTCAGAGTCAACATTGTCATTTTCCCTCCAACTGGGCGAACGAGGCTTCTGGGGTCCACTCCCTGTTCTAGCTTGCTGTCTTCCCCTTCTTACTCCCAAGTATTCTTCCAGCCTGGCTTGGAGTATATTGGAACAATTATCAGCCAGTCTTCCCAAAAACATGCCATGTAATAGTGCATTCCCCCAGCAGAATCCCCAAGAGCAGGGTGAAATGTGATAACCGCTCTTCATAAATTACTAACAAATCTGCAATAAACTTAGATAAAGAAAATAATGGAAATCTCTGTAAAGTTTCTGTATGTGCAAATCTGGTCAAGTAACAGAACTGAATTAATTATTCATTTTGCTCCTTATGGATCTCAGGAATTGCTTTCTCCCCTCTGGAAGACCAGAGATTGCTTCAGAACGGAATTCTCCACTCTTTGTACACCAAGAGAAGTGTCAGAAACAAGCAGTCTCAGGTCAGGTATTGACAAATAGAGTGAAACTATGAAAATAAAATTGGTCAGCTGTAAACAGAAATGTGTATTTTCTTTCACTACCGACTTCTCATTGGCTAGATATACCCAAGTCGATTGTAAATGAGAAATTTGCATAAAAAGTAATCTCGGGCTGAAATTTATTCTCTCCCCAATTAGTGTTACTTGGTGACTCAGTGGAGCATTTGCCAACAAAGTTCAGGATAGCAAAAGATTTCCGAGCATCCAGCAATATGGTCACAAGAGTTCCACCTCTGTATAATTTTGTCTCCACTAAACTCTGCAGCACTTAACTGATCCCACACCATATCCAGCTCATCCATCATTCTCTGCTGGCTGATCTACACTGACTCATAGCCTTGGCAATGTCTCAAATTTAATGCGTTCTTCTTCCTGTCTTTGCTCCTCCCTCCCGCTCCTCATAGCTAATGCCCTCCAGACCAGGCAACATCCTGGTAAATCTTTTCTGCACCCTCTCTAAAGCCGCCACATTCTTCTGGTAGTGTGGTGACCAGAATTGAACACTATACGCCAAGTGTGGCCTAACTAAGGTTCTATACAGCTGCAACATGACTTGCCAATTCTTATACTCAATGCCCCGGCCAATGAAGGCAAGCATGCCGTATTTCTTTTCGACTACCTTCTCCACCTGTGTTGCCCCTTTCAGTGACCTGTGGGCCTGTACACCTAGATCTCTCTGACTGTCAATACCCTTGAGGGTTCTACCATTCACTGTATATTCCCTACCTGCATTAGAACTTCCAAAATGCATTACTCACATTTGTCTGGATTAAACTCCATCTGCCATCTCTCTGCCCAAGTCTCCAAATGATCTAAATCCTGCTGTATCCTCTGACAGTCCTCATCGTTATCCGCAATTCCACCAATCTTTGTGTCGTCTGCAAACTTACTAATCAGACCAGTTACATTTTCCTCCAAATCATTTATATATACTACGAACAGCAAAGGTTCCAGCACTGATCCCTGCGGAACACCACTAGTCACAGCCCTCCAATTAGAAAAGCACCCTTCCATTGCTGCTACTCTGCCTTCTATGACCTAGCCAGTTCTGTATCCACCTTGCCAGCTCACCCCTGATCCCGTGTGACTTCACCTTTTGTACCATGAGGGACCTTGTCAAAGGCCTTACTGAAGTCCATACAGACAACATCCATTGCCCTACCTGCATCAATCATCTTTGTGACCTCTTCGAAAACCTCTTATCAAGTTAGTGAGACACGACCTCCTCTTCACAAAACTATGCTGCCTCTCACTATTACGTCCATTTGCTCCCAAATGGGATCCTGTCTCTAAGAATTCTCTCCAGTAATTTCCCTACCACTGATGTAAGGCTCACCGGCCTGTAGTTCCCTGGATTATCCTTGCTATTCTTCTTAAACAAAGGGACAACATTGGCTATTCTCCAGTCCCCCGGGACATCACCTGAAGACAGTGAGGATCCAAAGATTTCTGTCAAGGCCTCAGCAATTTCCTCTGCAGCCTCCTTCAGTATTCTGGGGTAGATCCCATCAGGCCCTGGGGACTTATCTACCCTAATATTTTTCAAGACGCCCAACACCTCGTCTTTTTGGATCTCAATGTGACCCAGGCTATCTACACACCCTTCTCCTGACCCAACATCCACCAATTCCTTCTCTTTGGTGAATACTGATGCAAAGTATTCATTTAGTACCTCGCCCATTTCCTCTGGCTCCACACATAGATTCCCTTGCCTATCCTTCAGTAGGCCAACCCTTTCCCTGGCTACCCTCTTGCTTTTTATGTATGTGTAAAAAGCCTTGGGATTTTCCTTAACCCTATTTGCCAATGACTTTTTGAGACCTCTTCTAGCTCTCCTGACTCCTTGCTTAAGTTCCTTCCTACTTTCCTTATATTCCACACAGGCTTCATCTGTTCCCTGCCTTCTAGCCCTGACAAATGCTTCCTTTTTCTTTTTGATGAGACCTACAATATCTCTCTTTATCCAAGGATCCCGAAATTTGCCATATTTATCCTTCTTCCGCACAGGAACATGCCAGTTCTGAATTCCTTTCAACTGACATTTGAAAGCCTCCCACATGTCAGATGTTGATTTATCCTCAAACATCCGCCCCCAATCTAGGTCCTTCAGTTCCCACTTAATATTGTTATAATTAGCCTTCCCCCAATTTAGCACATTCACCCTATGACCACTCTTATCCTTGTCCACCAGCACTTTACAACTTACTGAATTGTGGTCACTGTTCCCGAAATGCTTCCGTACTGAAACTTCTACCACCTGGCCGGGCTCATTCCCCAATACCAGGTCCAGTTCAGTCCCTTCCCTAGTTGGACTGTCTACGTATTGTTTCAAGAAGCCCTCCTGGATGCTCCTTGCAAACTCTGCCCCGTCCAGGCCCCTAGCACTAAGTGAGTCCCAGTCAATATTGGGGAAGTTAAAGTCTCCCATCACAACAACCCTGTTGTTTTTACTGTTTCCAAAATCTGTCTACCTATCTGCTCCTCTATCTCCCGCTGGCTGTTGGGAGGCCTGTAGTAAACCCCCAACATTGTGACTGCACCCTTCTTATTCCTGATCTCTACCCTTATAGCCTCGCTGCCCTTTGAGCTGTCCTCCCGCAGCACAGCTGTGATATTCTCCCTAACCAGTAACGCAACTCCGCCACCCTTTTTACATCCCCCTCTATCCCGCCTGAAACATCTAAATCCTGGAACGTTTAGCTGCCAATCCTGTCCTTCCCTCAACCAGGTCTCTGTAATGGCAACAACATCATAGTTCCAAGTACTAATCCAAGCTCTAAGTTTATCTGCCTTACCCGTAATACTTCTTGCATTAAAACATATGTACTTCCAGGCCACCAGACCCACTGTTTTCAGCAACAGCTCCCTGTCTGCTCTTCCTCAGAGCCATACTGGCCCTATTCCCTAGTTCACCCTCAATGCTTTCACCTTCTGACCTATTGCTCCAGTACCCAACCCCTGCCATACTAGACTTTTAATTCCATATTTTACTATTGAATTCAAATTTCACCATCTGCGATACTGTGAGATTTGAACCCGGGTCCCCCGATCTGGCCCGGGGTCTGTCCTGAAATTAGTCCAGTGACAATAGCACTACACTCTTTTATAAAAGCTTTTTATCTTGTATTCATCAGGACACTTCACAAGAATACTAATATAAGGTGAAACCAACAATTTATAGTGTATGATAGTGCTGACAGCTTGGCAAGTGGACTTTTGTTAGAAATGTTGCCATGGAGAATGGTGACTGACAGTTAACTGCTAAGTACGGTTTGAAATTTAAACGGGGCAGCTTGACTCTGATTCGTCGAGGCATTGCCCTGACAATGAGTCAGCGAATGGCTGGTGCTTATTTTAGCTGAAATGGGCACAGTATGTGTACATGTTTGTAAAGAACAGAGTGCAGTGTAATATTGTCTTGAAACACACCTTGGTGCCATTGCACTTATGAAGCACCGGGGATGTTTTATTCTGTTAAAGATGCTGTATTAGTGCAAATTATTACGCAACATGAAGCGTCATTCTGTGATCCATGCATATTTACACATCATTAGCTGACTTTATATGCCAAACCTGATATTATGCAATTTTAGAAATATTAAGGAATCCTATGAAAATAGGTTCAGCCAAACTCACCTGCACCAGGTTCATACACACAAACCAAGCAAAGTTCCGATGTCTGGAGAGTTGCTTCAGGTATTCTGCCAACGTCAGGTTCTGAGCAAGAGGTGCTTGATTAATATACAACCTACGCACAATACAGAATAAAAGATTGGATTTTTTAAAAGGCACTTCAGTGGTTGATTTGCTGCCAGTAAGATCCTGGATGTCCAAAATCCTCAATTCCTCTATCCTCTCATTTCCATTAATGGTTAGAAACTTTACCATCTGTAAGAAGTTTGAACAAACCCACGCAGACACTGGGAGAATGTGCAAACTCCACACGGACAGTGACCCAGGGCCGGGATTTGAACCCGGGTCCTCAGCGCCGTAGGCAGCAATGCTAACCACTGTGCCACCGTGCTGCCCCAACGTCTGGAATCTTGACCGAATTAAATAGAGCACAAAATATCCACACAATCATGGAATCATAGAATGGAAGAGGGTGATTCGGTCCAGAGTGTTGGCATCCAATTGCATTCAGCCTCATCTCACTTTGCCACTCTTGGTCTGTACCCTGCAGGCTATGGCACTTCAAGTGGATGTCCAATTACTTTTAAATTATGGGAAGTCTTCATCTCCATCTTCATGAATCTGTGGATGTGCAGTCTAAGTTCCCCCTTTTCCTCTACACGTTCAGGATTTGTGTATTCCCTTGCCTTGTTAACCTTCCCCAATTGCATTCGAAACGGCAAAGGAAATCTACATGCGCACCCATACTAGAAATGGCAAACCAGATGCTTTTGCCCCCTAAGATGGGGTGTCTAACTTGGCAGGCAAGCTGAGAAAACCGTCCTATCACACAAGTTTACCGCTTGAACTTTTTTGAAAAATATAAATTGTGTACCCGATCCTTTTTTACAATTAAGGGGCAATTTAGCATGGCCGATCCATCTTCCTTGTACATTTTTGTGTTGTGGGGTGGGACCCACGCAGACATGGGTGGGAGAGTAACCCGGGGCCGGGATAAACCCCGGGTCCTCGGCAGCGTGAAGAACCAAGCTTAAAAATATTTACAATCATAATCCTTGTGAATAGCATTTTCCAATATAATTAGGAAAATCTGAATGAATTACAAATCACTCCCATTTACAGATAAGTTCTGTTAAGAGCTCAAACACATGGTGCTTCGACAAAATATATTACAGATATGGGGCAGGAAATGTAAAAGAATAATTAACCGACATTCTGCACATATTTGCAGAGTTGGAAATACTTACTCCTCTAGCATTGAAGCTTCCTCATATTTGACTTTGAGCTCCGACTGAAATTGTTGCCGGAGAATCCAGGTGCATATACTAAAACCCAGAGACGAAAAGGCAGCCAATGCCACACAGAAGATTCTAAATGAGAGAAAGTTTTCCTTGTTCCAGACTGCATAGGACATGAACACAGACAAGGAGCCAAACGCGCTAAAAAGAGAGCAGTAAAAATTCAGTCTAGTCCTGTCCTTGTCCGATACTGCCAGGTCTGCCAATAAAGCGTTATGATTAAGGTCCACCAAGGTGAGGAATCCATCGTACAGACAAAGGCAGATAAGAAATTGTACTCCTGGGCGGGCCCACACCACCCAGAAAGAGAGGAATGACAAAGCAAAGAGAGGACCATTTCGCATTAATGCCTTCAGTCGTTTCAACACGACTTCTGGAGTGGAGATTACAGCACCCGACCTGTAAGAAAGCATTGAAGTACATTACATAAAGTACATGCTGAGCATAACTATACAATCGTATTAATAACAATAGCTAGTCCCCTATGCTGTTACTCAGAGGCCAATTAAAAATACCAAGGAGAGGGCAGCACGGTGGTGCAGTGGTTAGCACGGCTGCCTCATGGCGCCGAGTTCGATCCTGGCTCTGGGTCACTGACCGTGTGGACAGTGCACATTCTCCCCGTATTTGCGTGGGTTTCATGACCGCAAGCCAAAAGATGTGCAGGGTAGGTGGATTGACCACGCTAAATTGCCCCTTAATTGGGAAAAATTAATTGGATATTCTAAAATTTCTTTTTTTTTAAATACCAAGGAGGTCTCTGCAACAGTGCTGCGGACTGGAACTGTCTGGTATGCAGGGATTGTACAGTATTGTAATGTTTGACAGGCCCAGTCCTTCAACAAGGTTACAATGTTTAAAAATGTTGAATTACTTTAAATTGCCAGAAATGTAAACACGGCTTGTGTTTAGTGTAGACTATAATTCTTTGATTTAATTAACCTTTGTTAACCATGTGGTTAACAAGACAAAGCATGTTGGAACTGATTCCTTCTGACACTGAAGCAGGTACAAAAGCTGGGAGATAGACAAGCACACGGTTGGAGAGAAATTACATAATTATTTTAACAAAGACGACAACTTTACACTCAGGAGAGGTAAAGCTGCTCACATGAAAAAGGGTTTCCAGAATGAATGAACTAATCATAGAATCGCGACAGTGCATCGGCCCATCAAGTCTGCACTGACCCTCTGAAAGAGCACCCTACCTAGGCCCAGTCTCCCGCCCTATCCCGGTAATCCCACCTAACGTTTGGACACCTGGGACAATTGATCATAGCCAATCTACCTAACCTGCACATCATTGAACTGTGGGAGGAAACCCACGTAGACATGGAGAGAATGTGCAAATTCCACATGTACAGTGACCCGGGGTAAGGATTGAACATGGGTCCTCGGCGCTGAGAGTCAGCGGTGTTTACCACTGAGCCACCGTGCTGTCCCTCAAATGCTACTCATAAATTAACAGATTACTTGCTTAGTTTTGTGGAGACATTTAGAGAGAGACACTCTTTCAAGAGCAGAACCAGTACACTTCTGTTCAACCTAGCAGCAAATGGCAAAACTGCTGTTCAACTTAAAATTCTTGTGCCTTGTCAGACTAAAATCCTATGGCAAACTGCAAAACGGCAGACCAACCTAACTCCTCCCAATTCACATAATCTGCGTCCCACTAAGATGTCATGCTTAGCTAGGACCAAATACAACCCCTCAAACTGTTAACTCTCCAGGGAATCTCAACAACCATAACAATATCCCATGAGACCTTTATCTGTAATCAAATAAGTAGTTGGAATTAATCATGACCTCACCTTTTACAACTCTTTAATTACAACTTTAGCAGTCACTTCGGTTCCTTAATATTACTACAGTAAGGAGCAGCACGGTGTGCTCTGTTGCCCCCGGCAATTGATATATATATCAATTTCTCATCACGTTTGAGAATCTCAAAATTATAGTATGCTTCTGTGCTTGTTCCTGTACTTCTGTAGAAATGGGCTGCATTTCCCCACAATCCAAAGATGTGCAGGGTAAGTGGATTGGCCACACTAAATTGCTCCTTAATTGGGGGAGAGAGAGAGAATTGGGCTGCATTTGTCTTCATCCTCTCCACTCCCCTTTCAGATAGCTGCAGGCCACAAACCATTCTCTGTTTTGAGAGAGAGAGAGAGAGAGAGAGAGAGAGAGAGAGAGAGAACTCCACTACTTTCACACTTGATAACAGTGTAGCCTTAGATTTTCTGTTTGGTGCATCAATGTCTGACTTTTCTAAAGCCGAGAAGCTGGGCAAGACTAGACGAGTGGGGGATGTACAGGTGGCAAAATGGTACGCAAAGTTTTCACACTGACATAGTTGACACGAGTACAAACGCTTGGTTTTAGACATATTTGGCAGCCTGCCAGAGTGGGACAGTGCAATACCAGCATTCTGTTAAAGTCAAACTAAATTCCTTTAAAAAGCTCCTACATTTACTTCACTTGAAGTGAGGAATACGGAAAAGTTTCAAGCTGCTGCTGCTTTCCTCGCCCGCACTCATTTTTCATCCACTTCCTAATCGGGTTTGTTCCAAATTTCTTTCCTCTACCGTACATATTTCAAATTGTGTACAATTTGCATTGTATTTATTCTTTCACAGGATGTGGCTGGCTATGCCAGCATTTCGTGGCCATCCCCAATTGCCCTTGAGATGGTGGATTGTGAGCTGCTTTCTGGAATTGCTGCAGGGACACCCGGAGTGCTGTTGGGGAAGAGGGAGGCACAGTAACAGTGGTTAGCACAGTTGCTTCACAGCTCCAGGGTTCCAGGTTCAATTCGCGGCTTGGGTCACGGCCTGTGTGGAGTCTGCACGTTCTCCCCGTGTCTGCGTGGGTTTCCTCCGGGTGCTCCGGTTTCCTCTCAGTCCAAAGATATGCAGGTCAGGTGGATTGGCCATGCTAAAATTGCCCTTGGGTTAGGTGGGGTTACAGGGATGGGGTGGAGGTGTGGGCTTGGGTAGGGTGCTCTTTCCAAGAGCCGGTGCAGACTCGATGGGCTGAATGGCCTCCTTCTGCACTGTAAATGTTATGATTCGATTAAGTTCCACGATTTTGAGCCAGTGACAGCGAAGGGAGAGCAACATACTTCCAAGTCAGGATGGTGTGGGACTTGGAGGGGAACTTCAGAGGTGGTGGTATTCCCAAGTGTCCGCTGCCTCTGTCCCTCTAGGTAAGTAGAGGTCATGAATTTGGAAGGCGCCAAAGGAGTCTTGGAGAGTTGTTGTAGTGCACCTTGTAGATGACACACACTGGTGCTACTGTGCGAGGGAGGTGGCAGGAGTGAATGTATAAGGTAGTGGATGGGGTGCCAATCAAGTAGGTTGCTGGGCCCTGGATGACGTAGAGCTTAATGCTGTTGCAGCTGAACTCGCCAGGCAAACGGAGAACATTCCATCACACTCTTAACTTGTGCCTTGCAGGTGGTGGCCAGGTTTAGGAGAAGGCATAATTTCCTGTCTCTCCCTCTACAGCTCAATAGTACTTTCACAGTCATTAGCCTGTGTAAAAGGGCATGGGTTGAATTCCAACTCTGTCTCTCCCCGCCCCACCACCCTAATCAAGGTTTTGTGCTGGTGAAGAGCCTAGACTTTCCTGGACAGGCTGCTCATTGGGAAAACTAGCTGAGCCATCTTGCAGAGGTGGAAAATTCAATAACAATTTAAACGAAAACTATAACAAACTAATTATGCCCGAAGGAACGTGAAGCAAAATGGGGAGCTGCTACTGCAGACCATCAATCAACATTATAAAATAAATTATGAACAAAGCAGGATAATAGTATGCAAAATGCACATGATCAATTAATAGCAATGAAGCCTTAAGAAATGCACTCAGGCTGGGAGAACAAGGCCAAAATGGATCAGCAATTAAATAAAATTCAAGATGGCCTTTGGTAAGAATCAAGAGCCAGCTTTTTGAAATTGGACACATTTTTGCATTGGCTGCGCTTACGTAAACTCATGGATGAGAATTTGTGACGTTTATTATAACGATACACATCTTGGCACGCATGAAAGCACAAGCAAAAACACACAGGAAGTAAACATTATTTCGGAGTTTAATTTCACATGGATAACTTTCATGGATTTTACTTAAAATAGCAGCTTGTATTTTTTATTTACAGTTTGGTACTTCTTGCAGAGATACTAGAGGGTCAACAGTAGGCAGCCATTGCTGCAACAGTAGAAGTAACAGGTTGCCAAAAACAACATTTTCACATCAGGCAGCACTGTGTAAAATAAGCTCAACTCTTTCGTGGAGATGAATTCACACAGTGTCTCCATTAAGCAGAATGGCCTTTATTACTTACTGATGTGTGCTCAGAAATGAGCGATCACTAAGCCATCCAAATAGTGGATCATTAAGACTGTTCCATAGGAGAAAAATAGTCTGAAAGAAAAAGAAAATGCAAAGTAAAATCGAAGAAAACAAAGAAGCAGCAACTAAATGCTGCAGTTAAATTATATAATTAATCCATTTCATCCACATTAGTGTGTATGTATGTATGTACCAACCATCCCCAGGGTTGGTTATCTCCAAACACCTTTAGGTCACAGGCATATGATTTGTATTTGCTTCAGAACACTCCCAATGATGGACGACAGTGGAGCATTTAGTATGAAGACTCAATGCCAACAATATAATTTGATCTTTAAGTGGTTTATTTGTCCATTAGGATTGGTTATATGTGCACCCAGCGATCTGCCTGTAGCAATGCAAAACGTTTCTCCAGAAAGGTCACCGGGTACGGCTACAATGTCAGTCAGCAAAGTTAAACAATTTTCACAATATATATTTTTTTAATGTTTTAATTCTCCATTTTAACATTTTCCTTCAAAATGTACACCCCACCCACAGACAGTAAATGGTAACAAATACAAAATCAATTCCTTTAACAATAACAACGATCCCACCCTCCCACCACCCCAAACAACAGCCCACCTGTCAATATATGCATCCGATAAAACTAACCCTCCCACCGTGGAAACAAAAAGCAAAGGAGAAAAAGAAAAAAGGCATCCGGGACCACCCATGGTCACCATCCAGTTCTCTCTCTCTCGCTCTCTCTCTCTCTCCCGGCCCTAGGAAAGCCCACAAATCCCCCTTTAGCACACAACCCCGCATATCCACCTACACCCCAAAGAGCCCTCATTGCGAGTGAAAGTCCCATCACTTCCCTTGTCCAAATATATACAATATTGGCTCCTTTAGCCCATACACCCGCACACAGTGAAACAAAAAAAAAAGAAAATACAGTCATGAGGTTACATCGGCACATGGCCATTTCTCAATTCTGCCGCAGGCCTTCTGCCTTTGCAAACTCCTCCGCTGCCTCCGCCGTTCCAAAATAAAGTCCTTGAGCTTGTAAGTCACCCTCAGCTTCGCTGGATATACAATGCCACACTGCACCGTGCTAATGTACAGTGCCCTCTTCACCCGGTTGAAAGCAGCTCGCCTCCTCGCCAGCTCCGCCGTAAAGTCCTGGTATACACGTATACCAGCTCCAGCCCACTGCACCACCCGCTTCTGCTTGGCCCAGCACAGGACCTTCTCCTTCACACTGTACCTAGGGAAGCACAGAGTCACTCCCCTTGACGGCTCACTCGCCTTTGGTACAGGCTTCCACCAACGATGAGCCCGATCCAGTTCATATCGGATGGGATCCTCCCCCTCCCCCAATAGTTCCGCCAGCATCGCAGCAAAATACTCAGTCGATCTCGGCCCTTCAACTCCTTCGGGCAGCCCCACAATCCTCAAATTCTGTCGCCTGGATCTGTTTTCCAGGTCTTCCATTTTTCCTCGCAGATCCTTATTAATCTCCATCACCTTCCGCATCTCCTTCCCCATCGAGGTAGCTTGATCACCGTGCTGCAATAATGTCTCCTCCACTTCATTCAGCGCCTCCCCTTGCTCCCGCACCTTCGCCACTGCGCTCGCCACCACCGTCGTCACCGGGGAAATCGCCTCCTCCACCGGCACACTCAAAACCTCCCTCATCTCCTTCCTCATTGTCTACAGGTATTTTGTAAACTGCCTTTCGAATTCCGCAGCCATCACCGTAGTTATTTCTTCAGCCGTAAGCAATGCAGCCTCCCCTGGTGTTCCAGCCTCCATTTTCCTTGGTGACCCCGCGGTGACCTTTCTACTCCCTGACGAACTTTTAGCTGTTTTCACAACCGTTTTCTTACTGGACCTCGACATATCCCTTCCCTGTGCTTTCTCCTGGCCTTCACTGCCCCTAGGACCGGGCGTCAATCCCCGACAATGCCGTTCCCGAATGGGAGCCCTCCAACGCGCGGCTGTCTCCCGTCCGCCGTCACCGGAAGTGATTTTCACAATATTAATAGAGACTGGAAACAAAACATTCAGCCCAAAGTGGTTTTCCAGCTCATTTTCTGGTGCAGCTGGCCTTAGGCACCATGTCTAAGTTTCAGAACGGAGAAACTATGTAATTACTCTTGCTCAGAAATAAAGAAATTATTTGACAGAATCTCAAATGAATCTATTAATGGAACAAAAATACATCCCATATCTAAAAACATTCCTGTAGTTGCATTATTAAACACCTAAAGTGCTTAACAAATAAATCATATTGCCAAGCTATGCTTCTGTCTGGTTTCCTTTGTAGAAAATTCTTAACAGTTACAACAAACAGTTTTCCTGAATTTGAGATGACACAAATTGACTATAAAGTAGAGTCACAGTCAGCTTACTCAAAGTGCAGATATGGTTAATGTGAAAACCATTCTCATGGATACTGTAATTACCTTCCGATAAGTGGTGTGAAAAAGAGCACGTAGGCTAGTAGTCAGAGGTGCCAAGATTCACAATACTTTTTGTTCTGTACAGGCAGATCTTTTAATAGTCATGGTTCAAAAGAACAGCTTTTAAAACGAGGTTGTGCTGCAAGTTACAGGTCCAATTTCATGTCGAACAATGGAACACACAGATAACAAATACAAGCATACAAGATCATGGCTGATCCGGTTTGTGTTAAGTCCCACATTCCCATCTACCCCGATGACCTTTGATTCCCTTACCAAGAATCCACCTACCTCCATTTTAGAAAATATTCTATGAAGCCGCTCCACCGTCTCCTGTGGCAGAGAGTTCCAAAGGGAAACATCCTGCTAATCTCAGTCGGAAAAGGCCAATTCCTAATTTTAAAAATGCTGCCTAGTTCTGAACTCCATTATTTTCCCATCCACCTCATCAAGACAATTCAGATTCTTATAAATATCAATCAAGTCGTGTCTCACTCTTCTTAAGCACCAGTGCAAACAAGCCCAATCTGTCCAACCTTTCCTCATAAGATAACCCGCTCATCCCAGGTATCAAGCAAGCAAACCTCCTCTGAACCACCTCCAATGCACATACTTCCTTCTTGAAATGAGAACAAACCTGCACACAATATTCATCATCAATTCCCTGTATAACTGAAGCTAACATGCTACTTTTATGTTCAATTCTTCTTGTAATATTGGCTAGCATCCCATTAGCCTTCTCAATTCCTTGCTGTACCTGGATACCAACTTTGTGTGACTCGTACTGCAATACCTAGATCCCTCTGCACCTGTGAATTCTGCAGCGGTTCCCTATTTAAGCAATACTCTGCTCCTTTTATTCTTCCTGACAAAGTGAACTTCACATTTTCCACATCATGCTCCATCTGCCAGATTCTTGCCCATTCACTCAACCTATCTCTATCCGCCTGCAGCCTCCTGATGTCCTCTTCGCAACATACTTTCCGACCTACCTTTGTCATCTTCCAATTTAGCTACTGTACCTTTTCTCCCCTCATCCAAGTGATTGATATATATTGTGAAATGCTGAGGCCCCATCACAAGCCCATTTGACACATCCTGCCAATCAGGAAAAGACCAATTTATGCATACCCTTTTTCTGCCAACCAGCCAGCCAACCTTCTATCCACGTTAATATGTTACCCTCTGCACCATGAGCTTTTATTTTCCACCATCTCCTTTGATGTGGCACCTTATCAAATGCCTTCTGGAAATCAGCTTACAGCACCTCTACAGGCTCCCCTTTATCCACAGCACACGTGACTCCTTCAGAAAACTCCAATAAATTAGTTAAACGTGATTTCCCTTTCACAAAACTATGACGATTCTTCCTGATTACTATAAGCTTCTCCAAGTGCCCAGCTCTAACCTACTGATAACACTTTCTTCATGATAGACATCAGGCTAACTGGCCTATAGTTTCTCGCCACCCCTTCCTTTGTGAATCAGGGGTTATATTTGCTACTTCCAGTCTGATGGAACCTTTCCAGAATATAGCAAATTTTGGAAAACTTGCACGACAACATCCACAAATTCATCAGCCACCGACGTTTTATTTTGAAAATATTTTATAAAGGCACATATAATTTTAACAATTTTCAAGAGGAAAAAACACAAAGCAAATAACACCCAACCAACTAGGCTTACATTCACAATTCCCCAATCCCCCATTAACTATTTCCCACCGCAACCAGCCCCCCACACCTCCCTCTTTCCTTTTCTGCTGACAGCTTAATTTTCCCCAAAGAAGTTGATAAACGGCTGCCACCTCCAGGTGAACCCTAGCATCGATCCCCTCAGGGCAAACTTGATCTTCTCCAGTCTCAGAAACCCGGCCATGTCACTAACCCGTACTACTGATTTCGGGGGATCAGAGTCCCTCCACGCCAATAAGATCCATCTCCGGACTATCAGGGAAAGGCTAAAACATCAGACTCTCTCGCCCCCTGGACTCCCAACACACCACAAATCGCCAACTCTGGACTTGGAACCACCCGTACCTTCAATACTTTTGACATGAGATCGGCAAATCCCTGCCAAAATCCCTTAAGCCTCGGACATGCCCAAAACACGTGGACATGATTTGCGGGGCCTCCCGCACACCACCCACACCTATCCCCCACCCCTTCAAAAGAACCTGCTCACACGGGCCACAGTCATATGCGCCCTGTGGACCACCTTGAATTGTATCAGGCTAAGCCTGGCACACATGAGGACACTGACTCTACTCAGGGCATCCTCCCACAACCCCGTCTCTAATTCCTTGCCCAATTCTTCTTCCCACTTTCGCTTCACCTCCCATTCCATGAGCTCTTTATAAATTTCTGAAACCTTCCACACCCCCACTCCCATTTTTAATACTATCTTGTCCTGTATCCCCGAGGTGCCCGTGCAAAATGATGGTTTCCACAAATAGGTGTCCATACCGAAGCTACCTGAAGCCATTCCCCTGAGGCAACTCATCTTCCTCCAGATCCTGCAACTTCACGAATCTGTCTCCTACAATCAGATCGCCAAAGCGCTCAATCCCTGCCTACTGCCACAACCATGGCGGTGCTGAGTGCATCAGATGATGGCCGCCATTGATGGCTGAGAATTTTGGTTCTGCGTGCAGGTCATCAAAACTCACTTTGAGGGATTCATTTTTTCCAATTAAGGGGCAATTTAGCATGGCCAGTCCATGTAGCCTGCACATCTTTTGCGAACACAGGGAGAAGGTGCAAACTCCACACAGATAGTGAACCAGAGCCGGGATCAGAACTTGGCGCCATGAGGCAGCAGTGCTAACCACTGCACCACCATGCGGCCCTGTGTTTTTATATTTCGAACGCGTTTCCTCTCATACTCAGATTTCTTTCCCCGATTAACCTTATAGTCATTCTCTGTATTCTGACTTGCCACTCAGCTTTGCATAGTTATGTTTTTTTTGTATGTTTGATGCTTTCCCTAACTTTAGTTAGCCAAGGTGCTGGCTCCATGCTTTACAATTTTTCTTTCTAGCAGGAATTTTCTTATTCTGAAATAACCCCTTAAATGTCTGCCACTGTTTCTCCATTGATGTATCCCCTAGCTCAGCTCTCTGGTTCACTATAGCTAGCTCAGTTTTCATCCCCATTCAGTTGTCCTTATTTATATTTAAAATACTAGTCTTCAACCAAATCCTGGATGTAAAATTCACGCGGGTGGAGTAGCGTGGAACACGCCACAGGAGTCCGGGAAGCTCATTTCAATATATTAGCATGCCATTACCAAGCTCTCATTCTGGGACCTTTCTCCTCACTGAACAATCAAATACGTTGTGGTCGCTGCTACTTAGGGGTGCCTTCGCTTTGAGGTCATTAATTAATAGAACCTTCTCTCCAGTTGTTTCCAGAATGCGCTGCTTTAAGAAACTGCCTCGAAAGCGTTCTGAGAACTCCTCATCCAGACTACACTGCCAATCTGAATTTTGCGATTTATATGCAGACTAAAAATTGCCCATGTTTATTGCCAGACCTTTATCAAAAGCAACCAATATTCTTTCTCCTTTAGTTTGTCTTACATTGTGGTTACTGTTAGGGCGCCTGTCGAGCACTCCCACTCGTGATTTGGGAACATAGGAACAGGAGTCAAGGCATTCAGTCCGTCGAGCCTGCTCCGCCCTTTCATACGATCATGGTTGATCGGACACTTGAATGCCTTTTACACCCACTATCGCCATAACCCTTTACATTGTTAATCAGAAATGTATCATTATCCCTACTATTCCTCAATTCCAATTGTGGTTTAGCGTCGTAGAGTTGGAGGTTAAGCAGACTGGAGGAGTAGGGCATTCTCCTCCAAGTGGTCTTATATAGAAACTTGCAGATTGTGGTCCCTCTGTAGGCTTGGGCTCCCCTGGGGAAGGCAGAGTCCTGTTTCTTATGAGGCTAGCATGTTTTCTCCCTGGTATCCTTTTGCGAAGATGAACGTTGCTAAACCTTGCGTCTCATCTTGGTGTGCCTCTCTTTCTGGGTTTCCTTTCTTTATCTGGGTAGGAGAGGTGCTGATCCATGCTTCAACTTGTAATTTTAGTTTGAGAGGGTTTTCCTTATCGTGGCAGGGAGGCAGTATCCAGTTGTTCTTCTTCGCTTGGGGTATTGTTTCATTGCTTGGAGGCCGAGTTAGGTTTTGAATGTATAACTAAGTCTTATGGAGGGAGGCTTGCGGGCTCTGTGCTCATGGCTTTATCCTGATATTCTCAAGATTCCCTGCTCTTCTTCATAACATTTATCCTTTTGTTTTCTGTGTGAAGGGAGACGGCAACCACAATGATTACAATCTGAACAAATTTAGAGTATCCAATTTTTGTTTCCAATTAAGGGCCAATTTAGCATGGCCAATCCACCTAACCTGCATATCGTTTTGGGTTGTGGGGTGAGACCCGCGGCGACATGGGGAGAATATGCAAACTCCACATGGACAGTGACCCAGAACACGGATCGAACCTGGGGCCTCGGCGTTGTGAGGCCGCATTGCTAACCACTGCACCACCATGCCGCACATCTGAAAAAATTGTACAAATATATGCAGGTCTTCTCCTTATACATCTGTGGAATGATGATCGCTCCGTACTGTACTAGATTTTGGGGATTTGTTGCATCTTATGGTTTATGTAAAGTACCCTCTGAGAACTAATGTCTTTAGCAATTTATTCTGCACCTTTTCTTCATTTTGGGGTTAATGAATCCTTAACTGGCTTCTGGAAAGATGTCGGCAGGTCTCATATCAGAGAAAAAGACATTATAATGTGTCATTGGTGTCTCTGGCATAATTGGAATGGAGTGGGGGGGGAAGGGGGGGGAGGAACATGCCCAAACATGGCGTGAAAATCATATCCAATATTTTTGTTGGTTGTACAGGTGAGGGTTTGCGCCACTTTTTCCATGTTTACATGGCTTCACTTCACCGTCTTTGTATAAAACGGAGGTGCCAAGTTTAATTATTAAGCTCAAACAACTGTCTTTTTCTGTATTCATGAACACAGAAGTATTTATGCTGCACTGTACCAGTTGAGGATTTTGTTACATTAGGTTCAAATGGAAAAACTCTAACAAAAATATATATTTTAACAATTCTGTTGAACATAATAGACCGACTGCCCTTGAAGACTAACAGCTGTGACCATACATCATGCGCGCTGTTAGAAAGGGTACGAGTTCGCTGCCACATAGAATGTAAAAGAACACAAAAGTATATAAAAGCGATCACTCACCTCACCGATCCAGAAGGATACTTTATCGATTTTGTAAACAGATACAAATGTATCTACGTAATAGAGGAGGAACACATTATGCAGAATGGAGACAAACAGAGATAAGGAACCATACAGCACTGCTGTAGGTATGTCCAGGCAATTCACTGGTCTGATCCCCATGACTTCAGCCGTCCATTGCACTGTAGCTCAAGCTTCGTCACAGTCATTTCACTTCCGTCTCTGGCAGAGAAGTCTCAAAACTATGTCAGCGGACAAAAGCTGCCAATCAGAGGTAAGCTATGAACTGCAATCCAAAGATAGCAATATTAGCATATTCATCAAAGATTTTTTAAAAACACATCTATCTGACAATATAAACACAAAATCCAAGCTGTTACATTCCCCAATATCAAACACCCGAGCTCCTTCTCTATGGTTTCTCACATCGTACACTTACAGTACAGCTGTTCCCCCTATCCAAACCAAACTAGACATACTGCATTTGGATTATAAAGGAAACGGAAAAGTGTGGTTTGCATTTCACGCACCGTTTAGCAGATGGAACATAGAAATTACTTTTTTGTTTGGACACAAAAGTAAAATGGCTATTCTAGGAGGTTTAATATCTTTTAATATCACCAAATGCTTAAAGTTACTGTGCAGTAGCCCAAATTGTTAAAATTCAACAAGAGTGAAGTGATAAAACTCCCTTATTTTCTACTGTTTGAAAAATGCAGAGTAAGGGCAGCACAGTGGCGCAGTGGTTAGCACTACAGTCTCACGCGCCAAGGTCCCAGGTTCAATCCCGGCTCTGGGTCACTGTCCGTGACAAGTTTGCACATTCTGCCAGTGTCTGCGTGGTTTTCGCCCCCACAACCCAAAGATGTGCAGGGTAGGTGGATTGGCCACGCTAAATTGCACCTCAATTGGAAAAAATGAATTGGGTACTCTAAATTTATTTTAATAAGTGCAGAGTGCTAAACGCAAACCATTAAATAAAACATAGATCTTGCATATACAATTCTAAACGCTCCCAATTCAGATAATCTGTAACTCTCATTCAAGCCTTTGCCATCTTCACACCGAACTATTCCAATGCAAAACTGACTGGCTCTCCTTAACCTATCTTCCTCAAACTGGAGGTGATTAAAATTCTGCTTCCCATGTTTTAACTGACACCCTCGCTCACCCATTCCTCCTGCAATAAAATGGCCTAGATTAGGATCCAGTTAAGCAATGCCTCGATTTTAAAATTCTCATCTTGATATTTAAATCCATCCATTTGCCTCACCCCTTCCCATCTGCCGTCTCCTTCAGCAGCACAACCTCCACATCAACCCATCAGAGTTCTCTGCACTCTGTTTAAAATTTGGAGTACTTGGGGCCAGAATTGGCACAGATTTTAATGCCGGCCATGGATTCAACTGAAACCCTAAACATTGGAATTTCCTCTCCTGATCGGTCTCATGACATCTTTCTTTCCTTCAGGCACTCAATAAAAAATTTTTTTTTTTTTTTTAAATAAATTTAAAAATAGCCAATTACTTTTTTTCCAATTAAGGGGCAATTTAGCATGACCAATCCACCAACCCTGTACATCTATTTGATTGTGGGGGTGAGACCCACACAGACATGGGGAGAATGTGCAAACTCCACACAGACAGTGACCCGGGGCCAAGATCGAACCTGGGACCTCGGCGATGTGAGGCAGCAGTGCTAAGCACTGCGCCACCCCACTCCATTAAACACAGCTCATTTGCCAACCTTTGATCATCGATCCTTCAACTAAATGGGAACAAAGTCCCAAAGCGAACGCGTTTAGCTGCGTGTTTCCTGGCGCGCTCAGCCACATATAGCCCCGTTGTGTACACTGGGAGCGGCATTTGCCAGAGCTCCCCAGTGCAGCAAGAGATCAGGACGCCATTTTTAATCTCCAAAGCCCCCGAAGCAATACCCCCTCACCCCCTCCAACATGGCACCCCCAGCCTGGTTGCGCACCCAACAAAATGCCAGCTTGGCACAGCATCAGTACCAGGGCACCAAGCTGGGAACAGACACGCTGAACGGCACTCGCCAGGGGCAAAGGGGATAAATCCCAAAGCCTCAGGTACCTCGGGAATCTGCACGAGAGCAAGACTAGATATCTCACTCCAATATGCAGATTTGCCAAAAAGTGATCCTGCCCAGAATGGGTGGGATTTATATCGCAATGTCTCGCAAGATTGCATTGGATCTCGTGAGGCGTTGCCAGTCGGGTAGATCCTGGGGAGCGGGGTCTCCTGGCTTTTATCGGCTACGCTGTGCCCCGCTGAACTGCTTTCAGCCACAGTGTGGCAGTGTTGGATCATACCAGAGGTGTCGAATTCTGTTTGATGATGTTTATAAAGTGCCTAGGAGTGTTCTTACAAAAAGGGATTATGAACCCCGCTGATGTTCAATGCAAGGGCATCCCAAAACCCAGAGGGGAAACTCGGAACACTAGTTCTTAAAGAATTTATATTTGCGATTTTGAAAAATGTTGAGAAAGGAAATATAGCCCAGCGTAAATTATTCAGATAAAACTTTGGTTAAACTTTTAAAACACACAGGAAAAGCAAAAGAACACATGTTTACCCAGACAGTATACTTGAATTATCACCACCACGCTCCCCACCCCCCCCCCCCCCCCCCCACCACCCCAACCCAATCCAGATATATCTACTTTCTTAAACTACTCCCGAGAATACATCTTCCACAAAACAACATCCCATAGCTTTAAACATTGTGACGACAGGAAGACTTTCAGAATATTAGATCCTAGGTATTGGGCACTTACGGGTTAGAAATCTGGGGTTAGGGCCCGTTTGACTGCAGTGGTCATGTTTCTTTTAAACATTTGTTTTGCAGGACCTGGGTGCTTTTAGCAGTCAGTAGGAGAAACTGACAACGAATATGTTTTTTTCAGTCTGGGCTAATGGACTGTGGTTTGACTGGGAAAGTCCATGAAGAGTTCATGCGCTCTGCAGCCTGCAGTTTATTTGTTTTTCAACTTGGGGAGATGAGGTTGTTGCTGGGTGGAGACAAGGAAGGCAGAGGCGCATTTTGAAAAGCTTTAGAGGGAGCAGCAGGGTGCTGGTGTCGTTAGCACTGCTGCCGCATGGCGCCAGGGACCCTGGTTCGATCTCGGCCCCAGGTCACTGTGTGGAGTTCGCACATTCTCCCCATGTCTGTATGGATCTCACCCCCACAACCCAGAGATGTGCAGGGTAGACAGACTGGCCACACTAAATTGCCCCTTAATTGAGAAAAAAGAATTGGGTATTCTTAAAAATTTATTTTTTTAAATAAAAGAAAAGCTTTCGAGAGGAGTTTTTGGAGAGAGGAGTTCAATTCTGTTCTGCTTAATGCGGAGTCCATAATTCTCCCACAGTAAGATAGATTGAGAGCTGTACGTTTGGGTTCTTGTTGTTTAATGGGAAATAGATTAGTCATTTTTTGTTTGTGTATTAAAAGATGTTTTCAATTTCCTATTAATGCTTGGACTGCATGATTCTTCAAACAATGTACGTCAGAGTTTCAACAACCTTCATTTTACAACAGACAAAACAGTGATTCAGAATTTATTTTTAAATTCAAACTCCCAGCTTCTTCACTCAAGCCCAGTGAGGATCAGTGCTGAGGAAGAGCTGCACTGTCGGAGAGTCAGTACTGAGGGATGGGAGCGCCGCACTGTCAGAGGGCGAGTACTGAGGATGGGAGCGCCGCACTGTCAGAGGGCGAGTACTGAGGGATGGGAGCGCCGCACTGTCAGGGGGCGGGTACTGAGGGATGGGAGCACCGCACTGTCAGAGGACGAGTACTGAGGGATGGGAGCGCCGCACTGTCAGAGGGCGAGTACTGAGGGATGGGAGCGCCGCACTGTCAGAGGACGAGTACTGAGGGATGGGAGCGCCGCACTGTCAGAGGGCGAGTACTGAGGGATGGGAGCGCCGCACTGTCAGAGGGCGAGTACTGAGGGATGGGAGCGCCGCACTGTCAGAGGGCGAGTACTGACGGATGGGAGCGCCGCACTGTCAGAGGGCGAGTACTGACGGATGGGAGCGCCGCACTGTCAGAGGGCGAGTACTGAGGGATGGGAGCGCCACACTGTCAGAGGGCGAGTACTGAGGGATGGGAGCGCCGCACTGTCAGAGGCCGAGTACTGAGGGATGGGAGCGCCGCACTGTCAGAGGGCGAGTACTGAGGGATGGGAGCGCCGCACTGTCAGAGGGCGAGTACTGAGGGATGGGAGCGCCACACTGTCAGAGGGCGAGTACTGAGGGATGGGAGCGCCGCACTGTCAGAGGGCGAGTACTGAGGGATGGGAGCGCCGCACTGTCAGAGGGCGAGTACTGAGGGATGGGAGAGCCGCACTGTCAGAGGGCGAGTACTGACGGATGGGAGCGCCGCACTGTCAGAGGGCGAGTACTGAGGGATGGGAGCGCCGCACTGTCAGAGGGCGAGTACTGAGGGATGGGAGCGCCGCACTGTCAGAGGGCGAGTACTGAGGGATGGGAGAGCCGCACTGTCAGAGGGCGAGTACTGACGGATGGGAGCGCCGCACTGTCAGAGGGGCAGTACTGAGGGAGCGCTGCACTATCAGAGGGCGCGTAGTTGTGTTTTAAGGGGCAATTGTAAGCTGTTCTTTTCAGATGCAAAGTTAAAAAGTTTAATAATGTATTCATAATAAAATGTTGTTTTTAAAAAATACCAAAGCTCTATTTCTTCATGCAATAACTCATCAAGCGAATCATTCGTTCCGCACAGTCTGACAACGAAAATATTGGAGTTGGTCTAGTATCCTAGCCATTGCTGGGATATGGTCTGGGATCGTAAAAACACTCTGCCAAATCCAGTGAATAATTACCACTCCTAACTAGTAGCCTTTTTTTTGGGGGGTCTTCTTCCAGCTAGATTATGAGGGGGAAAAAGTGCTTGCAAACTGGACATGGCAATCATCTGAGCCACTCGCTACTAGTTCCACTTCGCTTAACAAAATATCGATTTCAACCGGCTACTAGTCTAATTTGCATTTCAAATTCTTAGTGCTGGTACATGTCTATCTTTACAATTCTTTATTTCTCATTTTATTCGAACTTCCTAACAAAATTGCTTCGCAGGTGCAAATCGACAATCACAAATCATGAAAAAGGTGGGGTTTTTTTTGCACTGAACACATTTATCAGTGATAAAATATATTAAGGGGGAAAAAGGCTGCTGCAGTTATTATTAAGTTTTGAAACACCATTAGTAGTTCCTCATACAATCAATGTAAAATAAGAATAAAGACAAGAAAGGGCTCCTCATATCTTTGCTATGGTAAGCTGCTGAATTCAAATCTCTTTGGTATCCAATTATACCACCTAGATGCTTCAGAGATTGTCACAGCAGATGGGATGGAGGACATTCACGGTCAAAGAATGCTAACAGGCATGGCATTCCTCAGTACCTTGCCGACAGCAGATTGTTGGGTACATAGTGCACACAAGGACACAGATATGTTGCATAACCCCCACTCTCAAATGGGTGACATCAAAACTTCTGTTATGTTTCAAACATTGGCTGACTGGACAGGTTTTTTAAAAACTTCTCCAACTTTTCTAGTCAACATCAGAGGAAATTCCAGGAAGACTAGTACATTTTCAGGAGCACACAAATGTGTATTTTAAGCACTGTTGCTTCACAGCGCAAAGGACCCGGGTTCGATTCCCAGCTTGGGTCACTGTTTGTGCGGAGTCTGCACGTTCTCCCAGTGTCTGTGTGGGTTTCCTCTGGGTGCTCCGGTTTCCTTCCACAAGTCTCGAAAGACGTGCTTGTTAGCTGAATTGGACATTCTGAATTCTCCCTCAGTGTACCCGAACAGGCGCCGGAATGTGGCGACTAGGGATTTTCACAGTAACGTCATTGCAGTGTTAATGTAAGCCTACCTGTGACACTAATAAAGATTTTGTTCCCCCTGTAGTTTGAAGCTGTAGATCAACTTTTCATCAATCTATCTAAAGGTAAAATTCAACACCGATGTGTCTTTTACTTAGACACAGTTCTGACTGTCAAAGGGTAACACATTCTGAATTTTTCCATCCATCTTCCAACTCCGACAAGAAATATCCCAAAACATGTTTTTGGTCTCACTCAACTTAATCTCACGTAGGGCAGCACGGTGGCGCAGTGGGTTAGCACTGCGGCCTCACGGCGCTGAGGTCCCAGGTTCGATCCCGGCTCTGGGTCACTGTCCGTGTGGGGTTTGCACATTCTCCCCGTGTTTGCGTGGGTTTCACCCCCACAACCCAAAAACGTGCCAGCTAGGTGGATTGGCCACTCTAAATTGCCCCTTAATTGGAAAAATGATTGGGTACACTAAATTTATTTTAAAAAAACTTAATCTCACGTGCTCTGCTCAACATATTCCTGAGTATGTGCTTACATGCAGAAATCTCAACTGCAAAGGCACAAGGGATACACATTTTATTAAACTCAAATATACTTGTGCTGTCTGAGGCTGACATATACATTTTGCTATAACAGCCCAAACATACTCTGAACAAGATAAAAGGACATTACTGTGCAAGACAAGGTGTGACCCAATTCTAAGATGTTCAGATATTGAATATCATTTGCACAAGGCAAACTCCCAGCATAATAATTGGCACAGCCTTCGGGAGAAACAAAGAACAGTATTATCTTTAACATCTCTTCTCCCTTTAGAAGGGAAACACAAGTCTGGATCCTATTTAGGCTAATTTGCCAACTGTATCTGAATAAAACCATTCATATTTACACAAATGCAGTGCACTACAATTAAACCTTGCCTTAAACTTTTTTTTAATCCCCTGAGTGATGTGATAATGTTCCAGTCTGGAAAATTGTGTCTTTTTGTAAAATTACCCACAATGTGGGCAACATAACATTTGTTGTCCACACAACATTGTATATGATACAAAGACAAATCCAGCCACTTTCAGGTTTATTTTTTGGAGGAGACAGGAAGAGAGATTTGATTTCTTGATCACTGGGTTGCTAGTCCAGGAAGATAACCATTTTGGCTCGTCTATAATTAATTTGCCCAGCTTGGAATAAATATGATCGCTAGTTTAATCCAACATTGCAATGCATGGGGGGGAAAAAAGTGATATCATAATAATCTTTATTATCGTACAAGTAGGCTTTTTAACACTGCAATGAGGTTACTATGAAAAGCCCCTAGTCGCCACATTCCAGCGCCTGTTCGGGTACACAGAGGGAGAATTCAGAATATCCAATCCACCTAGCCTGCACATCTTTGGACTTATGGGAGGAAACTGGAGAAAACCCACGCCGACACGGGAGAACGTGCAGACACCGTCCAGACAGTAACCCAAGCCGGGAATCGAACCTTGGACCCTGGCGCTGTGAAGCAACAATGCTAACCACTGCGCTACCGTGCCACCGGCCTCAGCCGTGGCATTGAGTTGAATTTTGGACCAGCCTGCCAAGAATCGAACCTGGGACCCTGGAGCTGTGAAGCAACAGTGCTAACCACGGTTCTACCTTGCCGCCCTGAAAATAGTATTTAAGGCACTAGATATTTCTACATAATTCTATAATGACAGGTCCACTTTTCTCACAAGACCTCACCTCACTGTACCACCGAGAGGATCTCTCACGTTTTCCCCTTATTCAATGAAGACAAAATGTTAGGGTTGGGAAGGCCTTCATCCAGACACCCCAATACAGATGATAGAAGTAGTTCAGATTCAAAAAAGTCTTTGAACCTCTGGCTTCAAATTTAGTCAAACCAAATGGAATGCAAGTCTCCTATCTTAAGTGATTTGGGTCATCAGGTCCCAAGGGCATCTAGCATTTAGAAAGGCAACTTTGAAGAAAAACTGTTGTAAGAAATAGAAGTCTACATTGGGGGCAGTCGGTGATGATATCACCTTCTAGAGTTCAAGGGTAACACATTGCAGCGTTTGTTCGGGTACACTGAGGGAGAATTCAGAATGTCCAAATTACCTAACAGCACGTCTTTCGGGACTTGTGGGAGGAAACCGGAGGAAAGTCACGGGGAGAACGTGCAGACTCCGCACAGACAGTGACCCAAGCCGGGAATTGAATCTGGGATCCTGGTGCGATGAAGCTATCGTGCTAACCACTGTGCTGCCGTGTCGCCCTTACTGGCGTAGTGGTGGAACAAGAAGCCTCAACGAGTTTCCAAGGTGGAATGAAGCAGATCAATAAATGGTTCAGGGTTATAGTTATCCAAAGTACCAGGAGCTGGTCACACTGATTTTCTGCTCCTGCCCGAAACTGTTAATATGTCAATGCCTCAACATTCATCATTACAAAGTAACTGTAACTCCTGAAAAAGTTCTAAAATTAATTATAGAGCATTGGAATGAACAGTCTGTACTGTCTGAATAAACATCTACTATACACACCTAATTATTACCTTAAAACAATAATCCAAGGATGACAGGAAAATGGCAAACTCCCTTGGTTTATTTGGAAAATGTTATAGGGCTTAGCAAATTTACAAAACCAAAACTTTAAGTGTCTGATTCATAGACTGAAACTGTGGTTAAGACGTCCGATGGGGGTGAAGTTCTGAACAGCAGGACGAGAGATAGCTCTCCTCTAGAAACTCCAACTTGGACAGTGGAAATCGGCCATTAAGCGACAGTGCAGGGACTAGACAAAGCAGCCACCAACCAGAGTGAATGGATTGCCTCGCTTGAGACAGAGGTGTAAGGTTTGTGGCGACCCAGTGAGTGCTCAAGGGGAAGGTGGAGGAGCAGGAAAATAGGCCCCACAGCCAACACCTCAGGATCATGGAGCTACCAGAGGGCAGAAACCCAATGGAATACGTAGCGCAGATGCTAGGGAAACTGGTCGGGGGAGGAAAGCTTTCCCAAGCCCCCAGAGGTGGACAGGGTCCACAGGTTGTTCCGACAAAGGCCCCAAACAGGAGAATCACCATGGGTGATCATTGCAAAGTTCCACAGATTTCAGGACAAGGAGCGAATTTTGAAACCGATGAGGAGCACGCGATCCTTGCAGGACAAAATGCAGTTAGGGATGCATTCGGAAAAAGGTGTTGGGAAGACAGCATGAATGGACACATATGGATCACTAATAGTTTTTTCTTCCTATTGTCTCTCCTTGAGGGGGGAGGGGAGAGACAGTCACATAAAGGTGAAGGATACAATGAAACGCTCACAGCCAGGAGCCACCAGACTGGCAAACATATAGAAACAGTAGGAGGGGAGAGTGCCGCGGCGCAGCTCTCGAAAGGATGGGAGCGCCTGGCAGAAAAGGGAGGTGGGGAGGGAGAGACAGCAAGGGCGGGGGTGGTGGCAGAATGCAGATTACAACAGGTTGCACATAGGGATGGCTGGAATAAAGAAGACAATGACGACCATCTTGGATGGCCCCCAGACGAAGGGAAACCCTGACATGCAGGTAAGTGGCAAGTATGGCTGGCCTAGCAGGAAGACAGGGGGGGTGGGGGGAGGGACATAAACTCTCCATCTGGCCTCAGGGCCGACATTGATATGTCTCCTGGAGATAAGCCGAGTGAGAAACACCGACTGAGGGAAAGAAAGAACTGGATAGGACAGACCTGCCAAGCGTGCTATGGGACGAGGGCTAACGTGGGTGTCAATACTGTTGACTGGGGGGGATGATGACATTCACAGCGACGAATAAGGTGACGGCCCTGAAATGATGGTATGTCATGGTCAGCGGTGTCCTGGAAGGGACATCAGTGGTGCTTGCGAATGTGTATGCCCCTAACTGGGACGACACAGCATTCATCGAAAAGACCATAGCAGACATCCCCGACCTAGGCATCCACCGAGTCATCATGGGGGGAGACTTCAACTGCATACAGGACCCACAGACAGACAAATCCAGCCCCAAATCGGGGAAGCAATCGGCAATGGCAAGGGCACCAAAAGCTTTTGTGGAGCTGGTGTGCGCCTGCGTACCCGTGAGGATTCACACACCCGAGGGAAAAGGAGTTTTTCTTCTTCTCCCAGGTCCACAAAGTCTACTCCCATGTCAACTTCTTTGTAGAGGCCAAAGCGGTGCATCCAAGGGTAGTGGGAACGGAATACTCCGCAATGGTAATCTCTGACGACACTACATGGTGCAAGATTGGAGATGGGCCGGGCCCAGTGCAGCCCCCATGGATGCTGGACACAGCTCTCCTCGCCAACAAGATGTTTTTGGAGAGAGAAAATGTCACAAGCTATCGAGGAGGGGAATCCTAGGATTCGCAAGAGTGTGACAAAGGAGAACCATGGAGGTGCTGGCCCTCCCGAACTTCCAACTCTACCCTGCAGAGTACTAGGATTGGTCATGGAGCAGAGAGCTCCTGTACGGGAAGGTCCCTCCAAGCACTGGCCAGGACCCCTTTCCCCGGTAGCCACGCTTAAATGCGTGGAACCAACTCAGGACTGGTAGCAATGTCCGCCATGGCCCCATCTGCAAAAGCCATAAATTCACACTGGTGACATTGGATGCCACCTTTAAAAGGCGGTAGGGGACCTATACATAGATGGCAGGATAGTGACCCTTGGGGAACTCACAGACAAGCTACTGCTCCCAAAAGAGAATGAGTTGTGATATATGCAACTAACGAAGTTCCTCAAGGAGACAGCAAAGTTCCCCCAGCCACCAGTACACTCCCTTCTGGACAGACTTCTAACCGCAGGTGGATTAGGGGACGGTAACTGCGCTGACATATACGGACGACGACTGGAGGAGATACACTCACCACTAGACGAGATCAAGGGAAAAGTGGGAGGGAGAACTAGACATGGTGATAGGGGGGAGGACTCTGGATCAAAGCACTCCATAGGGCGAATGTCCCTCATGTGCAGGGCTGAGCCTAATGCAGCTAAAGGTACAAAGAACAATGCAGCACAGGAACAGGCCCTTCGGCCCACCAAGCTTGCGCCGACCATGGCACCTGCCTAAAGTAAAACCGTATGCACTTATGGAGTCCGTATCCTTCCATTCCATTCACACCCCATTCATATATTTGTCTAGCTGCCCCTTAAATGCCGCTATCGTACCTGCTTCCCAACGCCTCCCCAGGCAGCGCGTTCCATATATTTACTACCCGCTGTGTAAAAAAAAAAAAAAAAAAAATTTGCCTTGCACATCTAAACTTTTCCCAACGAACTTTAAACCTAAGGTTAAGGGGGGGGTTGTTGGGTTACGGGTATAGGGTGGATACGTGGGTTTGAGTAGGGTGATCATTGCTCGGCACAACATCGAGGGCCGAAGGGCCTGTTCTGTGATGTACTGTTCTATGTTCTATGTCCCCTAGTACTTGACTCGCCGACCCTAGGAAAGAGCATCTAACCATCAACTCTGTCCACAGGGCACACTTGACCAGAGCACACGAGCGGGTTCTTTCCCGAGGTGGAGGACAAATGTGAACAGTGCAGGGAGGCCCAGCCAACCACGGCCATATGTTCTGGTCACATCCCAGACTGGTCGGGTCGGGACTGCCTTTTTTGAGGCCATGTCCAAGGTTGTGGGGATGAGGGTGGAGTCATGCCCACTAGTGACCGTCTTCGGGGTATCAGAACAGCCTTTACAGGGAAAGGACAGACACCCTAGCCTTTGCCTCCATGATCGCCCACCGGAGTCCTGTTCAGCAGGGTGGGGGAGCACAGGGTAAGCGGAACAGAGGGACCAAAGGACACCAAAAGGAGGGGAACCAAGGGGAAGACCACAGTAACAAGAGGGCGCACCTGGGTGACCTCAAACGAACCCCTGGTACGTTTTAATACCATGGCTGTATGTAAATAGTGAAACAGTGTGATTGGGATAACCGATTACTGAGGGCTGACTGCCAACAGGCCTCAAATCTCTGTATAGCTTTCCTGTGGATTTACACCCCGTCACTTCCCCCTTTTGATTTATACTCTGTGTTGTCTTTGGATCTTTTGTTCTCGTTTCTTTAATGTTCTAACAAGTTAAATGCAAAAGCCAATAAAACACTTTTTTAAAAACATCTATCATAGCTAAAAAGGATTCAAAATGAACTGTCTGTTATCAGACAAGTAACAAATAGATATGAAACAATGCAGTGCTCCTTAGCAGCTCAATGAAATGCAATACAGGTTGATTCATTTTTGATCCCTACTGGACGTTTGATTTGTCTATCTCAGCCGGGACATCAGTGATGCACAGAACTGGGCTCCGTGATTTGAAGCTGGAGGCTGGGAATATTATCTGGGATCGTGATGTACAAGAGGCAGCCAGCTGGTCAGATGGGATCCATCAGTTTCTTTTGAGCTGACCTACTAATCTCCTGCCATTTCCTTGTGCTCATCCTAAATAGATTGCAGTAGCTCGAGACAGCTCTTAAAAGTTCCCAGGCCCGACTGCCAAGCTCATGGGTGTGCCCTTTCCTGATCCTCCATGGCTTGGGAGAAAAACAAAAACAATAACTGGGCTGGCATTATCACAGTTTCCATGGGGGTCTTTCAGGGATTCGGGAAGGGTCCACCTTATGACTAGGGAATTATAATTTCCACTCTCCAGTTTTGCCATACGCATCCACTCTCCTGTTTCAAAAAGTTTGATATTTTGAGTTTGGAGCTCCGACTTCCACCCAATTACTCATCTGAATGACAACAAGAGTTGTCTTCAAGGTTGAAGCACAATCATGAAAATTTCAGGACAGAAGGCAGCTATTTATTTCACTATTCATGTTGATGGAGGCTCCCTTACCAAATATAACAGCTCTAAACCCATTTCCCTGTACCCTTTAATGCCTTTCCTCTTTAAATATTTATATAACCCCCTCAAATGTCAAACAGACTTGACTCTTGGCTTCAATATCATAGAATTTAGTGCAGAGGCCATTCAGCCCATCGAGTCTACACTGGCCCTTGGAAAGAGCAGCCCACCCAAGCACCCCCCTCCCATCCAAACAACCCAGCAACCCCACGTTAACCTTTTGGACACAGAGGGGCGATTTAGCATGGCCAATCCTGCACATCTTTGGACTGTGGTAGGAAACCGGAGCACCCAGAGGAAACCCATATGTAGACACGGGGGAGAAAGTGCAAAGTCCACACATACAGTCCCGAGGTAAGAATTGAACCCGGGACCCTGGAGCTGTGAGGCAGCAGTGCTAACCACTGTGCCACCAACGGTAAAGTATTCGCTGCTTCTTGTACATCATTACCACAGGAAGAAATGCTGTTTGGATGAATAGTAATACTGACATCCATGCGAAACCACCAAGCTCTTTTCAGGGGGAGGCAAAGATGGTGGGAACAAATTAAACATTGTAAGTGGAACCTTAAGCAATGTTAACAGAAGCTATGTCGCACTGCCCTCACATTCTCAACATCTAGACTCCTTTTTTCCAAATATTTATTTCCCAAGGGCTTTTGGTTCTTGTTAGACTACGTGTCACTCCTTCATGCAAGGCAGGCAATCTGCTGCCTAGTCTATTTTTAACATGCACAACTGTAGCCCAGAGTGGCTTTCCTGCCTATTTCCCTCCCCCTGTTGAGAATATGCCCAGCAGTTGCCCTATGCTTCGACTGGTGAAGTAAACCAAATTCTTCCACCCACCATGTTTGTTTATAATACATGGTCTCCTCACGGCGCTGAGGTCCCAGGTTCGATCCCGACTCTGGGTCACTGTCCGTGTGGAGTTTGCACATTCTCCCCGTGTTTGCGTGGGTTTCGCCCCCACAACCCAAAAGATGTGCAGGGTAGGTGGATTGAACACGCTAAATTGCCCCTTAATAAAAAAAAATAAAAAAAAAAAAAAAATAATACATGGTCTCCGAACACTATAATTTTATTTGCACTCAAAAGTAACCTCCTGCATCAGGCCTAGATTACAGGCTAACTAACCCATTCTTCTGACAAGTCTGGCAAGTCTATTTTTAAACTGAAGTGCAGTTCAATACAAATTTCCTTTCTTCTAATTTTGTGTCCTCCGCTAAGGTGATATTTAATTTCTACATGCACTCAGACTAAAACATCAATTATAGTCACAAAGTGAATTAAACAAATGTACCGTGCCATCAATTCTGCAGTAGTAGAACAAATCACTTTCCTGCATCTATAGCACATTTGAGATTTTTAAAACATAGTCACCGTCTCAGTTACAAGCATGCAATAAAACCTCGGGATTTAGAGGGTCTTAGGCCTGAGGAGGAACAGAACTAGGGAAGGCAAACACTGAGGGAGTTAAACATGAAGTTGAAAATTCGAAGTGTTAGGAGATAAAAGCAAATGTTTGGTCAGCAACTGATGAAAGTTGAGCAGGACGTGGTGTAGGACCGCATATCTGCAGCCTCTCATCATCCGCCCTCCATAAACAGCAGCTAATCGGAAGCATGGCTGCTCACACCCTATCCCAATCCAAATCCCGCCCCCAATCAACCCACTATTGCTGTTCCAAATTAGTTCTCAGTTCCCCCAACACATCCAAATTCAAAGGATTTGAAGCATTATCTTGCAACCTCTTCATTCATTAACCCCTCACTCACCCACTTCAAGGATCTATTCCTCTGGTCTCTTACGCATCTCCATTCCTCTTTACCCCATGCCTTCAGCCATCAATGCCTCATGCTCAGCAATTCCTGCCCAAGCCTCTCTTTCTCTTGCCCCCCCCTCTTCATCAATCTTCCTTAAAACTCAAGCTCAAGTTTAGTCATTCTCAGAATACTGTACCTCCTCCATTCACTAAGCATTCATTTTTTGATTACAGTTCCAAGAGGCACTTTGGAACTTGTTACTATGTCGAAGGCACGATATAATTTTATTATTATTGTTGCAATGTTCTCTCTGCCGTGATGTGCGAGCCAATCTCAATAAGATTAAAAACGCCAGTGCTGCTGGTTCAATACCATGGAACTCCCACCCCAACAGCACCATTTTCCAACAGCACAGGGACTGCAATGTGAGGCACACCATCACCTTCAAGGTCGATTAGGGATGTGCAATAAATGCTGGACTCGTCAGTGACACTCATTTCATAAACCAAAAAAAACCCTGCACTACTCAACAATAATAACACTTCACACGAGCGTCAGAAAGGAAAATCTGGCATCGGGCCACACAAGGCAATATTAGGATTGGTGCCCAAAACCTTGGTCAAAGTGATAGCTTCAAGACCCATCATAAAAGAGGAGTTAGAAGTTCTGGGAGAGAATTGAAGGGCTTTTGGGGGGGGGGGGGGGGGGGGGGGGGGGGTGCGTGCACGCTGATGAAACAGCCACCACTGGTGCAGCAATAAAAGCGGGGACAGCACAAGAAGCCAGACTTAAGAGGCCAGATACCTTAGAGGGCTGGTGGAGATTACAGAGACAGAGAGAGGGGTGAAGCCAAGGAGGGATCTGAAGAGTCGGACAGGAATTTTAAAAAATAGGCGCTTTGCTTGACCTGGAGTTAAGGCAGTGAGCACAGGGTGAACTTGGTATGAGTAGGGTTACAGGCAGCAGAATTTTGGATTACCTCAAGGATAAAACGTGGGAGTCTGGGCAGAATAGCATCAGAATAGTCAATTTAGGGGTAACAAAGGCAAATTGGGGCAGCACGGTAGCATAGTGGTTAGCACAATTGCTTCATAGCTCCAGGGTCCCAGGTTCGATTCCCAGCTTGGGTCACTGTCTGCGTGGGTTTCCTCCGGGTGCTCCGGTTTCATCCCGCAGTCCAAAGATGTGCAGGTTAGGTGGATTCGTCATGATAAATTGCCCTTAGTGTCCAAAGAATTGCCCTTAGTGTTGGGTGGGGTTACTGGGTTATGGGAATAGGGAGGTGGTGTGGACTTGGGTAGGAATCTCTTTCAAAGAGCCGGTGCAGACTCGATGGGCCAAATGGCCTTCTTCTGCACTGTAAAAAAATCCTATTCAAATGAGCTGAGACAGCCCAAGTTAGAGTTGGAAAAAGGCGGTCTCAGTCACAATATAGATATGTAGTTAGAAGCCCAAGGGCAGCTGGTGCTGTGGTGAGCACTGCTGCCTCATGGCGCCGAGGAACCGGGTTCAATCCTGGCCCGGGTCACTGTCCATGGGGAGTTTGCACATTCTCCCTGTGTCTGCGTGGGTCTCACCCCCACAATCCAAAGAGATGTGTCGGGTAGATGAATTGGCCGCGCCAAATTGCTCCTTAATTGGAAAAAAAGAATTGAGTACTCTAATTTAAAAAAAAGATATGTAGTTAGGAACTCGACTTGAGATCAAATGTCACAGCAAGATGGTGAAGTCTGGGGTTCAGTCTCAGACAGGGCAGAGAGGGGGATAGTCAGTGGTGAGTTTGTAGCAGTGACCAAAGATGATGGCCATTCAACTGGAGGAAATTTCCCGCCTATCCAGTACTGAAGGCAATAAAGACTTCACAATTGGCCTGAGCACCCAGAGTTAGAGATGGGAAAATCATTTATCACCGGTGACAGCTTTAAACATTTAAGAGAGTAACAGTGCCGATATAGAAAAGTAATGGTCTATAAAACAGCACACAAGAGCAATAGAAATATGGTTTTGACATTCTGCCACGTGCTTAGTTATTGATCCAAGAAGAAATGAGCCAAATAAATCATCTCAAACCAAGTCAGCCTACATCACGTGTGAATGCCGGATTAGGATTGGGTTTGCTGCACAAAATGATCAAAGCAACCTGGCCACATTAACAGACAAAGCTAATATATGAACAATGGCAACTTAGTAAAGGGATAAGAGAGCACAAGCCGCTCTAAAACTATACCAGCATACAGTTATATTTGCAGAAACTGACTCATCAGCCATCTCAGACCCCAGCAAATCAGTTATCCTTGAATTCAAGGAGCTGCCTAGGATGGTATTAGAAGAAAGATTGGAGAAAACTGACAAAAGAGAAAAAAGTTGCAGTTACATAGAACATACAGGCAGGAGGGCCATTCGGCCCATCGAGTCTGCACCGACCCACTTAGAGCCTCACCTTCCACCCTATTCCTGTAACTCAATAGCCCCCTCCTAACCTTTTTGGTCACCAAGGGCAATTTAGCATGGCCAATCCACCTAACCTGCAACGCCTTTAGACTGTGGAGGAAACCGGAGGAAACCCACACAGACACGGGGAGAACGTGCAGACTCCGCACAGAGACGGTACAGGCAGCACATTGGCATAGTGATCAGCACAATTGCTTCACAGCTCCAGGGTCCCAGGTTCGATTCCCCGGCTTGGGTCACTGTCAGTGTGAAGTCTGCACGTTCTCCCCCGTGTGGGCGTGGGTTTCCTCTGGATGCTCCGGTTTCCTCCCACAGTCCAAGATGTGCAGGTTAGGTGGATTGGCCATGCTAAATTGCCCTTAGTGTCCAATATTGCCCTTAGTGTTGGGTGGGGTTACTGGGTTATGGGGATGGGATGGGGGTGTGCGGTTGGGAAGGGTGCTCTTTCCAAGAGCCGGTGCAGACTCGATGGGCCGAATGGCCTCCTTCTGCACTGTAAATACTATGAAACCCAGCAGGGAATCGAACCTGGGACCCTGGCGCTGTGAAGCCACAGTGCTATCCACTGTGCTGACCCTTGGAAAGTGCAAGGCTTTGAAATTGATTTTACAGCCAATTTAGTATTTCTGTCCCTAGTCACTGTTGCAATGTTGGAAATCCAGTATGAAAATTGCACACTATGAGGTCCCACACCAGCCATGATACAGACCAGATAAAAGTTTAGTCAGGTAATTGGGAGATAATGTTGGCCTGGTCACCCAGGATAGTTCCCCTGTTCGTCTTCTGAATAGTGCCATAGGATGGTTTACATACAAGGGCAGCACTGTGGCGGCAGTGGTTAGCACTGCCGCCTCATGGTGCTGAGGTCCCAGGTTTCGAATCCGGCCCTGGGTCACTGCACATGTGGAGTTTGCACTTCTTCCCTTGTTTGCGTGTGTTTCGCCCCCATAACCCAAAGAGGGTATATGCAGAACTCGACTAACATCTTACACCGGAGACACAGCATCTTTCACAGTGCAGCGCTGACTTAGTACTACACTGGTGTCAATGTAGATAAATATTCTCATCTCCAGAGTGAGAATCAGATGAATTCCACTACTGAGCCAAGGATGACACACAAATGAATCAACTGCATGGAATGATGTGGGTGGTTCTGTATTTCCCAACTGGTTACCCAAATGTGGGGACGAGTGGCAAGGAAATGAAAAAATAAAGATATCCAAAACTTCACCGGGCAGAACGGTGGCTGGCACTGCTGCCCCAGGGCACCAAGGACCCGGGTTCGATCCTGGCTACAGGTCACCACAGGTCCATGTGGAGTTTGCACATTCTCCCCATGTCTGCGTGGGTCTCATCCCCACAACCCAAAGATGAGCAGGGTAGGTGGATTGGCCATGCTAAATTGCCCCTTAATTGGAAAAGAAAATTGGGTGCTCTAAATTTATTTTGAAAAATCCAAAGCTTCATGACATGAGGTAAAAAGGCCAGAGGGGAAAGGATCACCTGATTCTCTTCATACCGAACTCCAACCTTCACCCTCCACTGCAGTCCCAGCAGCACTCCAGCGCAGGTTACAAATATTCGCCCACTGGTTGCATTTTGAACATCGCAAAAGTATTTACAGCCACTACGCTGCCAAGCAAATTGTTTCAAATATTTAAAAGGTATTTCCTGACAATGGACTCAGTCATTTTTGCAAATTTTTAGCCTGCCTACTACTGGAACTCTCCTCCATTACCTGGAGACTAATCCAACACAATGCTGTCTCGCATGGCCTTATTTTACACTTCACATATAACTGAGCTCATCCAAAACTCTGCTGCACGGATCTTTTTATTC